>NW_024503790.1:7069543-7131938 GCF_017590055.1 Onychostruthus taczanowskii
GGGGGGGGAAGAAGGGTTATTCTTCAAGCAGCATTGTTTCAGAAAAATAAATTAAGCTGATAATCCACAAATCTTTAAAGATGCATTTAGTCTAAAAAGGGTACTTCTCAAACATTTTTACCAAATCAAAGTGGCAGGAGGGGAATGGGGTTGGGGGGGGGGGGTGAAGACAAATGTAAAAAAAGCAAAACAAATGACACCATTAATCTGCCTGGATTTTCCACCTCATAGAACAATCTGTTTAGGAATGACTGAAATAAAGTGGAATGTGGTTTAGATTTTTTTCCTCAGCAATCTCTCTCTCTAAATTCCTTGTTTATGGGGAAACACTGAAAAGAGGAGTTAGTCCCACTACCCCTTAGTAAAATAAAAAAAAAAATTAAAAAGGCACTATAAGCACAGGGAAAGAAGGGGGGGGGGGGTTTGCTTTGTGTAGGAAATAAAGACCGTAAAGTGAGGACTTTTATTGCTGGCAATCAGAGTATTGCTGCTGGCAGTGGCTAAAGGTGGAAAGCAAAGATGATTTAATTTATAGAAAGGACAAAGATGTCATGTAGCAGATTTAATCACTGAAAAGAAAAAAAAAAAAAAAAGAAAAAACCTAGCTAACATCATAATTTACATTTTGGGATAATAAAGAAGAGTGAAAGAAAGAAACAACTGAAAAACCCTGATGGGTGAAAAAAATGAAGGAAGATAAATAGATTTGCCTGTAAAACTAATAAATTTAAAAACAAATCCAGAAAGCAAAACACAGCCCCTTGAAAGTGCTGGTAAAATGGACCATCGATTTTGGAATTCATCTGCATTTTGTATTTTAATAATGCTTACTCTCTCTCTCTCTCTTCCTCTCTCTCTTTTGCAAAATATAAAAGCTGATCTGATAAATATTAATTTGAACCATCATAATGTATTTGAAAATTCCAGCTAAAATGTCACCACATGGAACATTAATGTAATATTTCAAGGCCCTGAGAGCAATACTCATATTGATTGCATTTATTTCACTCTAGGGAGGAGAAATAATTCTTCAATGTGGGACACATCTGGTAGCCAAAGATGCAAAAGGCTGAGGGTAGAAATGCAAAATTATATGGGAAAAAACCCTCATAACCTAACACCCCAAAACCAAAACAGAAGTATAAGTGAACCTGACAAATGCAACCCATCCAATCTTGTGTTTCAGTTGTAGCAATCTTTTTTTTTTTTTTTTTTTCCCCAGAATAATTCTCTTTGATTTTTTAGTTTGGAGAAAAAAAAAAAATCACAAAGTAACAAAAATTCCCATCATGTTTCTATGAATCTTTTGGCATGAAAATCAACAATATCATCACAAGTCTAATGAAAGAATGTGTGTAATTTTATTGCCTATTGGAAACACAGAAGCCAGGCTGACAAGACATCACAGGACTTAATCCTGTGAAACTTGGACAGACGTTCCCAAGAAAGATCCTCTTATCTGAGGAGGGGCTTGAACTTTGCAACACTGGTAACCCAAACATGTGCAAGATTGGGACTATTTTCCTGTGATTCTGCAGAAGGAGCATGGAGACACTGCCTGTCTGGGGTCCCATAAAACAGATCTTTTCCTTGTCATTAAGAATATTGATGTTCATTAGGCCCAGGCGTCAATGAGTCTTTGTGCAAATGAAACGAAATCTGAGTCAAATTTTGACCCTGAGCCCAACACATAGCCGCAACTGGCTGCAAGTGGGGGGGTTGGGGATGAGAAGGGTTCCCCCCAGCACCGAAAATTCAGCATCCTTACTCAGAGACAAAAACATCTCTGCAAACACAGCCAAAAAGCGTAAGGAAATAGTCCTGTCCTTCTACCCCGCCAAAAACCTCTTCATGTAAGGTGGTTTCTGATAAAGATGGAACAGATCAGGGCAACTTTTTGCATTCTGTCAAGGCAACATCTCTTCAGGTAAGATAAAGGTGCTCTCTGTCCCAGCTCCTGTCAGGGCAGTATCACTTCTGCAGGTAATGCTCCTTCTTTTAATTTGTTACCAGGGTTTTTCTCTTCCACTGTGGGTCTGGGATTGACGTTTCTGCTGGACAAACTCCAGGCTAATGAAGCAAGCTTGAGCCTTGTAATTCACGGCGAGCTGCTTTGATGGAGCACTTTCAGTGTTAACAGTGTGATGGGTGCTTTTCGGAGCTAATGCCTCACTGATATTAACAGCCATGCCATAGAGCAAAATCTGCAATGTAAAAGCGAGTGGCTTGCTAAATATTTACAGGCGTGCACATCTCGCTGTCCTATTCATTTCCTTGACCTTTCATGAAGGGGGGTGGGAAAGGAGATGCCAGAGAATGGTCCCTTCTGAGGTTCAGATGCACTAGAGCCAAACTGGCTCCCCAGCTGCTGATAGCAAGACCTTGAGCTGAGGTCCCACTCTTTCCTCCCCAGCAGTTCATAAAATTAAGTCGTGTAAAGTCGCCACATGCAGTGGGCAGGCTTTGGCCTGAGCTTTCTGAGCAGGGATAGAGGAATAGCTCCCAAAAGCAGAAGAGCCTTGTTATGAATGGTGTGTAGGTCACTAGAGCATTTCACTGCAGATCAACACAGAGGCCAGTTAGATCCCCAAACCCCCCAAAAGTTAATCCCAGGTGCAGCTGTTCCCAGAGAAAGGCAGCATTCCTGGGGAAGTAAAGATGGGAACCAATTAAGGAGACTTCCCAGTTCTGCATCCAGCTCTGCCACTGATGTGCTGGATGATTTTGGGCAAGCCTTTTCCCATCTCTGCACCTCAGTTTCTCCTGACAGCATTTAAAATAAATACAGAACGGGTGTAGCAAACCCTCCCACATGAAGACGGGAGAGGGCATTGTGAGGCTTGTTTAATGCTTAGAAAGCACTTTGAGATCTGCAGATAGAAAGCGGTACACAGAAGCCAAGTATTATAATTAAACTTTATATAACCAGGCTTTGTAGAAACCACGGGGGCAGGAGCAGCAGCTCCGGCTCCTGCAGCACCGAGCAGCGGAGCGAGCCGGGGCCGGAGTTGCGGCCGGGCACGGCGGGAGGCGGCCGGGCGGCGTGTGCCGGGGGAGCCGAGAGCGACACAGCCTGCTTTTGTGCCGCGCTGAGCCTCACGCAGCACTCGCGCGGCTGAGCAGCCTCTGCTCGCTCAAACTGCCAAAATAGTGCGCTCTGTCAAAACAGTGTGATGGCCGGTGCCGGCGTTGTGTGGCAGCCCACGGGACACCCCACAGCGAACCGAGCCGAGCCGGGCCGAGCCGAGCTGAGCCAAACCGAGCCGAGCCCGCGGCTCCGGCGTGCCCCGCGCGCCCCCTGCTGCCCGCCAGCCCCGGGGCGCCGCAGCCCCGGCCCGGCCCGGCCCCGCCGCAGCCCCGGCCGGCTCTCCGGGAGCAGAGCGCTCCATAGCCCGGGTCCGGTCCGGCCGCGCTCCCCAGGCAGAATTCCGGTTGCAGACCCCAGGCTGAGCAAGAAGTGGAGGGAAGGCTGTCTAAAGAGAAGGCATTAAGAAATGGTTTAATTTCTCTTATACAGAGGAGAGAATACTGCAAGAGAACAGTGGAGAGTAGCTAGATAAGTCAACCTCACACACATAACACGAAAAGTTCTGTACAGAATTTACCACCCCCTAAAGGACTGAATGCTCACTGTAGTCTCTCCTACAGATAATCCTACAGGTCTGCAACTCTCCAGTTACATCAGCCCCAGCACTTTCTCCAAAGATGCACTATCCCCAGAATGACTTTTATTCACAGATTCAAAGTTTTATTAGTGCCTGGAACAGGACAAATTAATTCCCTACAGCGGTCTGCTCTACTACACCTTGCAAACTCCAGTGCTCAGGGCAGACAACCACAGTGCTTTCTCCAGACAAAGCCTGGCTTTAGTTTTTTTCCCTGCTGTTCTCCTTATACACCCATGCAATACATAAGGCTGCTGGGAGGCTCTGAGGAGGAGGCACACCTTCAGGAGGACAGGGGGTTTCAAGTCCATCATGCCATAAGCCCCCACCACCTGCACAGCAGTAGTATGAACACAGGGTTTCAGGTGGGCCTGCAGAGCATTTAGAGTGGGGTTCTGTGCCTCAAACCACTCATAGGACAAACTGATGTGACCCTTTGAGCACTATGGCCTCAAGAGTCATGTTTGGGGATGTGATGATAATTTCCCCAGTCCTTCAAATATTGCACAAGGAAACACCCTCCCTACAATCTCTCCTCTGCCTACAGTTTCCTCCCTTGTCATTTACATGATTGTCAATTCCAAGTACGAGGACAGAGTTCCAGCTAGTGAACAAACCCAGATGCTTCTACAGGCTTTCACCGATGTCTGCCACCAGAAGAAGAGGATTAAACAGGACAGTGGTGAAAAGAAAAGGTTATGATCCTGGTCTTTCTCATGAGTGATACTGGGTCTGAGTCACAGAGGAAGATGGCACTAGAATAGCCTCTACTCCAGAAAAGCAGCACCCTGTCTGGCAGCCTGAGCTCAGGAAAGAGCCAGGACAGGAAGAGCAGGTCAGGAAGGAGATGCAGTGGCAGAGCAGCATGTTTGTGGGAGCTCAGATGGTGCCTGCTCACTTTTCTGGGATGTGTCAGGCCCACACAAAGGGCAAAAAGCAGCAATGCCTGGGGCAGCATGCAGGGATCAGGATTTCTTTCTCAGGATTCTTGTCAGGTATAGGAATGGGCCATGAACACCCAGACCAGGTATTTCAAATCTGCTATTGAATTTTCCTAGTGCTTCATAAACCATGGATGAGAAGGAGAGAAGAAAGGCAAGACCAAACATTGCAGAGAACATTTTCCAAAGGCCTTGGATCTCCATATCTCAAGATCCAAGGGCTACAAACCTGTAAGATGTTGGCAAGAAGTGGCCTGTAACCCCTACAACCCCTCCCTCACTGATCTTGAAGCTTTTCAGCAGCCTCATTCTTCATCCTGAAGACCACATGGAAGACCCTCAGAAAGGCAGCCTTCCTACCCAAAGCCAAAGCCCCCACCCTGTGGGGTGAGGCAGGAGGTAGTTCCCACGCAGATGCCCTTGCTTGCTTTAGGCATGGCTCCACAGCCTGTGGATGCGCTCAGTGCCATCAAAGGCAGCCCCACCTTGGGGCTAAGATTCAGAGGGCCTCATCAAGAACCACATCTCCAAGATTAATGACTGCCTACACTAGGACTTCTCCTTTATCCCAAGATGATCCCAATGCATATTTCACATCCACATGCTGACCTCAAGTCCTGCCGACATCTATGAGTTCACGCCTTTCTTACCAATTTCTACTCCTGGTACCCCACCCAAGACAACTTTTCTCTTTTTCTTCTTCTGCCACACCTACCATATACTTGTCTCTATACCAAGGGTGGCATTGCAAGCCAGAGTCCCCAGGCACCTATGCCATGACCTAATTGTTCCTGGGACTCCACCTCTTCCAGGAGGCCTGTGTACATGCCATTCTAATAGTAAACTTTCCCACAATTAGTGGAGGTGTTGCCATCAGGAGCATAGCACAAACCACAGAGTATGGACAAGCCATCCCTGGAGATGAGAGCAGTGCAGCTGAGCCACCGTGAGATCAGGCAAGGTAGTCATATCTCTCTCTTTATCTTCTGTAGTTCAGTTTCAGAAGGAAACTGCTTGCACCCTGCTGGTCATTGTACCTCACACCAAAGTGCTTCTCCTGGACTGAGAGCCTATCCTGGAGAGTTTTCCATGCACTTTACACTGAAGAATTGACAGTGTGGGATGAACCACAAATGCTGCACACATTACAATATCCCCAATATGTAGAGGAGAATAGGGAGACTGAGATTTGCCTACTAAGTATTAACGTCAAAGATAAAAAGCCTGTGCTCCAGGGGCAGGCACATGGAGCATCGTGCTGGGTGGTTTTGAGTCTAGAGCTGATTCATGAGAACCAAGCATGCAGAAAGCTTTACAAAACCCCTCAAAGTTATTTCAGCCAATTAATGTGTTTGCTTTCTCCTCCTCCAGCTTCACTGCCCTTCTCTGGGGTCCCTCCTCAGTGCTGAGACTGACCGTCTCCCCTTGGTGTGCACAGGGACAGCTACAGTTCTGCAGTGTCCCAGTGCTTCATTGCTGAGGCTGTGGCACAGCAAGGCAGAGTGATGCATGGGGACAGTGCTCAATACATTTATAAACAGTCACCTTTTCTATGCCCTGCAGGAGAGTGTGACTTCACAGTGATGTGTGTCAATGTCACACAGGCCCAAGGAGAGATACTGCTTTGACTGCTAGCTTGGTTCCTGGGGGGCTTTCTTCTTCTTTACCCTCCCTCCAGAGCCAAGGATCAATGTAAGAAGTTGCTGCACAAAAACATAATAGTACTTTACTAGCTAAGACATGTCCATGCAGTTGATGGTTCTCAGCCATCACACTGCAAAGGATTCTCCACATACATCTATAGACTACAGATAACCACATTCTTCTTTCTGTCCCAGACTTAGTGACAGATGAAGTCACTGAAGTCACCTGGCACTGCAGCCTCCTGCTTGACTGGATCCATGGAGTGCTGTCGTCCCAGTATATGCACATTAATGAAGTAGTATAGGAAAGGACTGTACCACATTCTTCTCAGAAGTTTTTTCCAGGGCAGATCAGGGACAGAAATGTTGTCCCCAAATTGGCTATGCCTAAATTACAACATACTGAAGTGCTCTGCACACTGGTGAATCAGTGAGTGGCAGAAGACTGCCCCTGAGTTTGGGTTAGCACACAAGCCACAAAGCAGTGACAGATATGTGTGAAGACTGGGACACCTGGCTGGGTCTGACACCCATGAACTTCACAGCAATTTATCTCATGCTGTGCCAGACCTTTGCTTAATGTGGTTGTTCTTCTCAGCTGAGGCACAGTGACATTCCTGTACTGCATCCCTTCCTGAGCCTGTGCTGAGATATCGCTCCTGCGTGGACCTGCTCTCTGTGCCACAGACTGAGGGTCCCTCTTGAGCCAAAACTCTCCAAGTGCCCTGGAGACACCAAGCTGGGCACAGTCATAGTTAAGTGACACTGTGTGCTCCATGTTCAGCAGAGGATCAGATCAGAAAATGCTGTAAGTCTCCTTTATTGCTTTCTATGGATCTGACCAAATATCCCTAGGCATTTGCTCTTCACTGTCCTTGCTGTTACCTTAGAGCTCCAAACACTGGTTCTCCTTCACTCCCCACCACTGACTCATTCAGTTTCTTGGCAGGTCAAAGAGAAAGGTGGACAGAGAGGCTGTACCTAATTTCCTGTAAAAGTATTGTGTCAGAATAGGGAAAGGGTTACTATTGAAGCATGAGAGATACTGTAAGACAGAAAAAGCTTTTCCCCAATTCTCTATTGGCCCCCACTCCTTTTTTAAGGGGTATTTCATGAGTGAGATTTCCTCTGTATCCTCTATGGGTAACACATGCCTGGCTCACCTCATTTACTCAGCTAGAGCATGTTTTATTAATCTGGAGTCTCAACAAGGTCCTTTAGTTCTATTAATTTATTAATATTGCTAATTAAATATCATATTCGCAAATGTAAATTTCCTAATAGTGTCCCTTCCATTTTCAAATTTAAAAAAAAAAAAGGAAAAGCAGCAGCAGCTTGTTATGTTAGTCAATTGAAAGCAATTCAGGCTAATCAGGAGAGCAGGGCTGTTTTGTGTCTGCAGAGGGAGGGCCACTGTCAGTTTGCTTTGGGGCAAATATTCACCTTCTACCAAGAGCTTTAACAATTAGATTTCAAAGCAGATACAAAATTATGTGAGTGGAGTAAATGGCAGGGGGTGAGAGAAGGGGAAAGCAGAGAGTTTGGTGTATGTGGGAAGAGGTACCAGGAAAAAAAAAACCTTAACAATTGGCACAGCAGAATTGATGAAGGTCAGGGGTACACATGTGGCCAAAGCCCAGGGCCAGCAGAGGTGTAAGGGAAAGCACAACTTAATATGCAGCAAGGAAGCCTGGGGAGTGAGTGTGTGGAAGGGGTCGTGGGAGGGGACTGGTCCCTCTGGAGGGGACTGCTCCCTTTGGAGAAATGCAGTTGGTGGCGAGGTCCAGCATCTGAATTGTATTTTGCATGTTTACCCTGCTGACACTTTCAGCTATGTGTATGTATATGTATATATGTTTAGGAAGATGTGATAATCTGCATGTTGGGATGACTGGGCTGGTGTTGCATTAAGGAAAGTTTAAAAAATACATTATATTGTTTTTATTATTAATGGTAATGACAGGGACCTGTTCATTATCTTTCCTGTTGTTATGAACTCTGTAATCTGAGGATGCTGTGGCAATGTAAAAGGGATAATGCAGTGGTACTGCTCAATTTGGTTCTGTTCTAAAATTCCATCCTTCTTAATATTTATGATCAGAACCCAGGAAAATGACATGTAGTTGCCTTTCTTCAAGAAGTTTATTAAAAGCATAGAAACCTTTTTATGGATCCATTGTGCAAAAGAGACCTCAGTAAAAAAATCCTTATGCTCATTATATGGATGGAGAGATATAAGCCCAGAAGGCAAAATATGAGTCCTAAGGTTGTGTCTGAATGTCTCTTCAGATCCCAGCCCTTTTCCTAGGTTAAATGTTAAACCATTTGCATAAAGGCACAAAAGAGTGCATTATGAGAAATTTGGGTGCAGAACATGGGCCACCCAGTATTTCATCCCTTGCTTTACATGCTAGACTGCCCTAGCCCGAAGTATGAAAATAGTTAGAAGGATACACACTGAAACAAGAAAATACAGCTGTCTCCAGGCAGGTGATTTTTTTTCTGTACACAGAAAGAATTCCCAAATGAAAATCCACTGATGACTCCTCCAAGATGCCTAAATGAATAACAGCACTGACCAGGTCAAAAGCAGATCCATTGCAGCTGAGAGCTGTAGGTGACACTACTTCAGATGCAGACGGACCTGTACCTTCTGAGAAAACAGGAAAAATAAGTCACCTGTACTGAATCCTAGAAGCTGTCCAACTTTTGCTGTTGTGTTTCATGTCCACACACCAAGGCTGGTAAAGGGTGAATGCTTTGCAGCCTGGTTGGGCTGTTTTAGCAGAGTGAGGGATATGTCATGTGGAGGGGTAGGTCTAAGGGGAAAGAGAAGGGAAGAAACTGCCACAACAAAATGCCTTTTCAATCTCCCTCAGAGAGCAGAGAAAACACAGAAAGCCTGGCTAAACTGGAAGGAACTGGTTCTTGTCACCTCACACACACTGGTCCTTCAGCTGTTAATGATCTCTGTTGATGTGAACATCACCTTCTCTGCATCTTGGTATATATAATTGAGTGGGTCTGCAGTGGGGAGACAGCACCTCCACCTTCCCAGTCAGCACCTACTAAGTAAGCAGCCTCATATCAGCTCAAGAAATGTTGCCAAGGTATCCTGTTCTGATGCCATGTTATCACTCCAGTTTGAGAAAGTATAGAGCACACCTCCTCTTGCTGACATAATAGGAGAGGACATCACCTTAATTCCACCTCCATTAGACCTCAGAGAGTCGACTGTGACACCCTGACCTCATCAATATTCAAAAGCTTAACAAAAAAAGGCTATAATTGGGGAAGTCAGAAATAATGTAATGCAGTATTGATTATTTTATGGTAGGATTAGGTGTAATTACATCTCTCAAATTTTATTTTAATGTTACTTTATACCACTTTTAGCCTTTTAAAATTATCCAAAACATCTCTGTTTAATGGAATGAACATGCCTTCAATTTAAATGTGAAACAGTCTTTTTCTGCTAAAGTGTGACCTCAATATATTTGAAAACGTAAATTACTGCTATGTATAAACCATAAAAAATGAATGATGAATTTAATTCTGGTGAAGCGTGAGGGACTGGGAATGCAATGGGGAAATACTGTTTATCTGGAGGAGAGCGGACAGCCCAGGTGGAGAGAAGGAGGCAAAATATGACCTTCTCTAACACTGAATGGGACATGTCGTATGAAGGACTTGACTTTGGACTTACAGACCAAGGGCAAAAATCATTTATTGTCTGGATCAAGTCCTCAGCTGGCCATGATCAGCATAGCTTCATTGCAATCAAAGGCATGATACTGATTTATGGAGATTTCAGTCCCCTGTATTTGCTTGGTATTTGATTCCCTCCAGCTTTTTTAGATGTGCAGAGACAAATGTTCCAGCCAGAGACCCACAGGGTAACCTCCTAACTCCTCATCTTTCAGACCTCTTTGCACTGCCAGACTAATGTAAAAGGACCTTTGCGTTAACAAGAACAGGGCCGTAAGAATCCAACTGAACTCTCCTGTCTCTCATTTGCCGATATCACCTCACCCATTATTAGGACTAATTATATTCATTACTGGGATCTAGGAGCCTTAGCCTTGAACCATAGCTCCATTACTGAAGAGATGAGACAGCTGAGTGTCCCTACTCAACCTCTGCTCAGAGTCTTTTCTAACACACCAGTGTTTGCATCCTTGGGCATTTTCACAAGTGATTTATTAATAAATTATGATAGGCCAAACCTGCTTCCTCAGTGACCATAAATGGATGATTTTTTCCTCTGGGACCACTGTTTTAAATGGAAACTATGCCTGGACTTCACTGCTGGACTTCAGCAGTACTATCAAGTCCTCTGGGCAGTTACTGTGCAAGTGTAAGTTCAAATTTCATCTTGATAGCAATTCCTATTTCCAACACAAACATTTCCTTGTTTTACCTCTTAATATGCAGGTAAGGAAGAAAGTATGCTGTCACCCATGAGTGTATATAACAGTTTGAGTTTATGCTTGAGGAAAGGAAAAGCAGTGTGGCTAGAAGGGTCACTGATAATGGTCTTAGACCTCTTTTGGGCCAGTGTGAGTCTAGTCAATTTCTGAACTTGAGCATCTTGAAACTCATGTACCTCATCTTAGCACCTCTTCAAATTGAGAATACGATGGCTGTGTAAATTGGTAATTGTGGGGATCGCTCCTGATAGCTTTGTAAGGCTGTTCTTTGTCCTAGAACAATTGATATGGACTTACAGTGAAGGCCCTGCCTGTTTAATCCACAACTTTTCAAAACACCTGCCAGCAGTTCAGTGAATTCAGCAGCCAAACATCCCAGGATGCTCATCAGCTGGAGTTGCTGATTTGCTGCTATCCATTCTTTCAAGTGTTCCCTTATCTGCTTTACATCAACAGCCAGGGTGCCAAGATGCTCATTACTTCCTAATGGCCCATATTCCATTTCTATATTTTTCTTCTTAAAGACCAATTAAAAACAACAACAACAACAACACAAACAAAAAAAAAAAAAAAAAAACCAAAAACACCCCCAAAAAACCAAAACAAACAAACAAACAAACAAAACCCCCCAAAACAACCAAACAACAAAAAAGCCCCAACAAAACTTAAGTAGCTCAGCCATTTTAGCATCACCATTGATTCCAGCTCTCTCCTAATTTATTAATGGGCTTACCCTCTCTATTGTATTTCTTTCCTCTGATATACTTGGAAGAGCTCTCATTATTTATTGTAGCCCTTTGGGCCAACATTTACTCCTTCTGCTTCCTACCTACACTGAAAGCTGGAAAGGTTTCTCCATTTGCCTGCTGGCTTCTTCCCCATAGCTGGATGAGTTCAGATATCTAAAGGTTTTCAAATTCGAATATGGAGGAAGTTCTGTGTCATTCCTATTCAAGTCACACAAACTCTAGCAATCCCTGGAGATCAGATATTGCACAAGTGAGCATATTCTAGTATCTCAAGAGCAAGGAAATGATGCTGTATTTTAGGAGCAGTCTATCTAATACAGATTCTGTTACTATTACAAGGGCTTTGAAGAAAAAGCACATGAAATCTGACAAAATTGGACTAAAAATAATTTGAGTCTCCAGAAGACTTCACCAGTTTCAACCAGAAATCAAATAGTCAAGTTCAGCATCATAAAGTTTCCAAGGGAACTGGGCACATAATTTCCCTGTTTTTTCTCTGTATTTTGGGAGAACCTCCACCTGTGAGGATAGTTGCATTGGCTGTAGGATTTACTGGGTTTTCTTTCTTTTCAGATAAGCAAATTATTCATAAAATGGAAGTAGGAAAGTCCGCTCTTCCCTGGCAATGATCAAGTTTCCCATCAATTAGGCTAATTGACATGAGGTTTAACATTTTCCCATTTATGATTCCAAAAGTACTATGAAAACAATCCCTCAAATTGATACCGAAACTAACCTTACCCTGTAAAGCAACTTCAGGAAAAGAAGGTAAGATTGCTAGAAAGTTATACTGGCAATAGAAAATCAGCCAAATAAAAAAAGGGTTTTTAAGATTAAGGAAGAGGAAGACTGTCTTCCAAAAAAGTATATCACACAGACAGGCACTGAGAGAACACACAGATAAGATTAACATTCACAAGCCTATTCTAGAGAAAAATTATTTCTACAAAGATTTCAGGTAAATCTCGCTAAATTTCCACATTGTAAAGTACATGAAGAAGAAGAGGATGTTTATGAAGGCACAAATATAAAAGGTGTAGGTGTGCACAAGTGTGTATGTATGTACCCCTGTGTGTAGCAGGTGCATGTGCGTAGACAAAGAGATTAGCTGTGCTTTTCCATTGGTCTTCCTCTACCCTTAGTGTCCAGCAGTGACAGAAAAGGCTCTCAAATGGCCTTTCACCACCATATAACCAGTCATGCCAGGCTGTGTACAGACATTGCTCTCATCCTAACTCAATTTAGAGCAAGGTGACTAAATAATAACTTTTAATTGTGTTTACTTCCATTTTTTATCCATATTTTTTTTCAAGTTTCACCTGCAGAAGCAGGAGAGTAATCCAGTGAACAGCAATGATAATCCCAAGGGAATGCCAGTCCCTGGGGATAACCAAGGCCCTGCTTCCTGTTTAACAAATGTGCAGTAACTGGTTAGGCAAATTGTGTATCTGCATTTCCTATGAGTATTCCTGGCCATATATTCCCAGCTGTGTTTTCTATTTAAAGTTGGCATGATGCATGCTCAGAAAGATCCCAGATGCTTATTCCTAGCAGGGAGTACAAATATCAGTTCTCCTGAGATAATTCAGTTTACCTGTTATCAAAATCTGTAGCATAGTAGCACCTAGATGTCATAGAGGGCTGAATGACACAGGCTAAGAGGCAGCTCCTAGCTAGTAAAAAGGAAGACTGAACAAACACACAGAGGAGGAAAAGAGAAGCACAGAGATAGACAGCGTCCCACCCCCTGACAGCACACACAGCATGTCAGTGGTTGAGCTACTAAGGCAGAATTCCTGATATTCCACAAGTATACTATGAACACCAAAAGGTCGGAGTAGCACTCTTTGGGTAGACACTCAAAACTCATTACCAAACAGGACAGATCACCAGCTTCCCTTTCCTGATGCTTCTGTTCTTTACTGTATCAGCACTGGATGGCACAGAAATTCCAAATATAGCAGGTCAGGAATCTCTTGCCTATTCCCTACTTGCCAGCAAAAAAGCTTGTTTTGATATTTGCAGGAGCAAATTAATTTGGTATTCTTGATAAGATCTCAGACACACCCCAATGACACTTACACCCACAGCCACAGAGGCTGATAACATCATCAGCTGACTTCTCAGCTCAGCAGCAGTCTTTTTCACCCGTTTCTAGGATTATGAAATACATATTTTGTGTGGCTGGCTAATGCCAAAGTTACAAAATCTATGTAATTAAGATTAATTTAAGAGCTGGATTGGATCAACTTGTGGCATCCACCCATTAATTAAAAGAAACACTTTGAATTTCAAGTGGCTGCCTTAATAGTTCACTCTGTGCTGGCACTGTTAACCTCAAATTGGCAGGTGAGATGTCAGTGCCCAGGTGTGAAAGGCTGGGAGCCATTGGTTCAGAAACGCTGCCTGCACCGGGAGGCAGGTGCCCTCTTCTGGAAGGTGCCAACATGCTACCTGTACGGGCTACTGGATTCCCTGCTTCCATGAATACCTGTACATACACTCCTGGCTAAAAGCACACAAACATAAAATCTATGTATGTAAGTCGGTGTAAATGTATGCATGACACACATCTTTCTGAAGACCCACTTAAGTTGTACATAGATGGTTACCTGTGATGATGAGATTTTATGTATTATGTGAAAGTTTATAAAAGTTTGTGATTTTTACTACATATGCATATGTATATTAGTTCTGCAGAAGATTATGTAATGTCCACATGTGCTAGATTTTATGAGCCATGCAAAACCAACACTGAAATGATTAAGTGTTCAAAGCTATAGGGAAAGTATTTCAACCAAATGGAAAAAAACAGTGACAAATGTTCTGCACAAGTTTATATAGATGGCTTTGTAGGTTATTTAGGTGTCCTGCCTGCCCAGCTCATCTAATCTTTCCATAGAATCTGATAATTTTTATTAACTATTTGCAGTGTCCTAGCATCTAAATTCTTGAACAATCTGACATTGACTTTGTTGCATAAACAGGAAGGGAATCTACAAGCTGCCCTGAAGAGCTCACAGTTGATGGTACAGATTGCTAAAACCACACTATATGCTGAAATGTAAAACTTCAGGTCCCAAGATTACCTTTCATTTGAAATGGGTCCATTTACCCCTGGGAATGAAATGAGAAATAACACAGATTTGGAATAACCTAATTTTTTAATTTGACTATGTTGATCACCTCCTGCATGCATGGGAATATGAACAAAGATACATATATGCACCTTGGGACATGCTGATGCATATGCGCATAAGCACATTAATTCAAAGAGGAAGTTAATTTGATAAGATTATATACATGCACATAAAGTGTGTCAAATGTCCAAGGATGTGGAGATATGTGTATGTATATACAGAAATTGCCTTTAGATGACCATATGAACATGGCTATGTAAAGTCCCTTAAGCAAACTTGTCAGAGAAGACACAGACTGTGTAAACAGCTGGAAAGATACTTAAGACCAAATGTTTTTTCTTACTGTCATGTTACAAAAAAGTTAAGAATCTCTTCAAATCCAGACTTCTCTTGGATTCTACAGCTGCCAAGTCTAGTTGTTTTATGTATTTTTTATAATCTGAATTGCTCTCATGCAAAGACATAGTTCTAATTCATTTAGAACAAAATCTCTCCCTCTTCTCTTTGTGACAGGGGAAAGAAGTTCACCCCAGCACAGCATGCCGTTCTTTTCAGCACCTTCTGTTGGGTGCACTTAGACTGGTCTCTTCAAATATATCCCATCATTTAACTCACAACCATGGCTGAATCAGATATCAATAAGTCACTCATAACATTTTCTGCTGGATGAGATGTAAACCAGCCACAGTCTTTCTACCTTATTCTCTCTATCATTCCATCAGCACTCAGCGCTCTTGAGTACAAGGCTTTGATCAAGCTAGTAGTTTCCCTTCCAGACATCACCATGATACATATCCAACTATCCTTCAGTGGGGCAGGCTCCAACACCCCTTATTAGTAGCTTTGTATTTGCAGAATTGTGGCAAGTACAGGCTGGATAAGAACTTGCATGCGTTTAATATAATCTAAATAATTGAATGAGTCCTGGATTTAGTTTTACAGATTGGCTATTCCCAATTATCCTTCCTCATTGTGTCTTCTGACAGCCTGATCAAGAGAAGCAATCCAATCATTTATATTTCTGATACTAAAGCAAGTTACAAACAAATAAAATAATCAGATATAATAATAATAATCAGACAGGTATAGCCGTACCTATCTATGAAAGGCAGCCACATCTGGAGTGCAGTATAGCAAATGTTCAGATGGCAAAACTGCAGTCCAGTGTGTCTGCAAGGGAAAGGAAGAATTTGATTAACGTGTTGTCTTACACCAACTCTAAATCAATTAAGAGATTTTATTTTTAAATAGGTACCTCTGTAGTTTTACAGCTTATCTATGAAAGCAGGCTAGGGGTGAGAGGATTTGTTCGAAGTTACCAGCAAGCAATCCAATAGTAGCTAGAAGTAGAATCTAGAATTAAGCAACACTGCACTGTCTGCATTTCTAGCACCTCTGCTCAGTTATGCTTAAGAGTACAATGAGACCTTTAACAAGCAGATATTGCCAGAAGGTCACCCAAATGAGCCTGCAGAAACTGGTATAACTAATAACCAACACAAGTTTCCATGGTGAAGATTATAACATAACCACCTCCTCTGATACTAGCAGATCTCTGCCCTGCTGATAAGCACAAAGCCTACCTGTACCTGAGGCCAGGGCATGGCAGCAGCAGATTTTTAGGTGTCAGTGTACTCTACATGTGTTCTCATTCTTGGGGAAAATGTTCATGATTATTTCATTTTGTGGCAGTAATGGAAAATACATTTTAGTGCTTGTGTTCTGCATTTGCAATTCATGTTCCCATACATGATTACATTAAGTCTGTGTTCTGTCATTTTTGATGAATGTAGCTTGTTTTCTGTAAAAAACAGACTCTGGGATGGAAAGTGACAGAAGTGAAGCTGTAACAAAGGATGATCAATTTTTTATGGCCAGCACCAAATGCGGGGAAAGTCCCTGAATGTCTCTCTGAAGCTGGGGACTCTTCACTCACAGGCTGAAGTATGACCCATTCCTGTCACCACACTGCTTCTGGCAGTCACAGGGCAGCAGTGGCTAATACTGCTTTCTTCTTTGCCAGAGTTGATAGCTTTTCATTAACAGGTCAGTGCTGAGAGCAATTTGGCCTCTGCAAACACATGTACACTGGTAAAGAGTGAGCAGCAAAGCAGGCAACAGTGGGTGAGTTTGGTTCACTTCTTAGCACTTAGTAACATCTCTGATCCTCTGGTATGTTGTGCTGAAAAACTAGCAGAGACCCCCGTCTCTCCCAAAGTAAAAAAAAAAAAAAAAAAAGAAACAAGAGGAGAAAGGCATGAGGAAGGAAAGTGATTTGCTGAAAGATAACTGTTAGAAGCTCCATTGGAGAGTATCAGGAGAGTGAACTAAAGGTGACAATCCAAAGGACTCACTCAACAGTGACTTCAGACTAGAAAACTAGAGTAATGCATATGCTGGAGTATTTAGCTGATCTTATTCAGACAGAGACCTCTAATAAGAAAAATTGATCCCACGTATTTGTGGGAACGCAGGGTTCTCTGCTGATGGCAGAATAGTTAGGCTTGTGTGTTGTTTTTGTTCAGATGGTCATGAGTTAGATCTTGACCTCGGAGACTCATCAATAACCACCCTGAACCTGGGCAACTGACAAAGTTTTCCTGCTTCATAAAATCTGAGACTAAAGCCTCTTGACACACAACTCAATCTTCTTCTGCTATTCAAAATTCTGACTCACGCTGCAGTGGAAGAAGTTGTAGGGCTGCTGGATTTGCTTCTGCCCCCCCTGCCTCCGGGACATGTGCTCACCACAAGCAGATGGTTTCAGAGATTAAGTTCTAAGGAGGCATTAGCAGGAATATCTGCACACAGCACCCCAGCAGCTGCCTGTGCTCACACCTGTTCTAATTTTCACAGCTTTCAAAGAAACAGTGTCCAAGGCTTTTTTGCCCTTTCCTTTTTAGGAAAATAGAAGCTTTGAGACCAAATACATAGCTAGTTTCTACAGGCACTCAGGGTTTCTTCCCTTTGCAAACAGATTCCCTGGAGCTTCACCTCAGTCCAGATTTTTAGCTATTATAGTCAGGTTCTTAAAGAGAATGCAGCTATTTCCCTAATTCAGAAATTACAATAACAAAGACAGCTACATCTTAGGTAGAAGTCAAAAGCCGTTACCACAGGAAAGGAAATTCACAACTGCTTTTTATGTTTCAGTACTGAAATAAAAACTATTGGATCACAACTGAAAGACTAAGGCATCCACCCTTCACACCTGAGTGTATTTCTTTGGTCATGTTTCTTCTGCTCATCAAATTTGATTCAGAGAGATCAATAAGAAAAGCAGCAGCAGATATCACTCGGGACTCTAACAGTGGTCTCCAGCTGCTGGACACGTGGGTAAAGAATGTAACCCCAGGTTCTGCGCTACTGAGAATGGTGTCTTGTGTGGTGTGACATCACTAAATGAAGATGCTGGAGATGCTGAGCTTGAGTCACTTTCTGCAGGAAATGGGAAAGAGTCTTCCTTCATAAAAGGACTGTAGGCACAATGTAATCTGGCTTGGGGAAATGCAGCCAGCCCATAAAAATAACAAAAACATCATCAGCAAAGCAATCGTGCTGGAATTTCTCCCTGGTTTAGCCATACTCTCCAGCTGCTTGCCATCAAAAAAGTAGGTATTTCCCAGCCTACTGTGCTATTCAAGTTGCCACACAACAGATAGCAGAAAAACCTTATATACATACCATAGTGACCACTTGATTAACTTGGGTGTACCTGTCTGTGGGAAGCTAGGAGATGAGGAGCTCTTCTTGAGCATTCATGATGTATAAATTAAATTCCTAGTGCACATAAGCACTTAAAAATGTACCTAGCACTTCTTAGAGTGAAAGTGTTTATGTGCTTGGATGCACGTGTTCCTTGCTATTGCTGTTCATAGTCTGTGCATGGTAGTGCTGCAAGTTCTGGCTCCTGTTCTGATAAATGAAGCAAGTCTCATGACAGTTAGAAATCCAATCTACTGAGCAGTGGTATGTCTATCACACAGACAGATTCCAGGTCTGGAATCAAAGATGCTTATCCAAAGTGATCCACAGACCTTTTCCCAGACCCAATGTAACACTTGTCCTCTTCTACAATAGCCAGCAGGAATGTCCTTTGTCTTCCCTCCCTTTCCTACACAACATGATGCAGTGAGGTATAAACATGAAAGGGATGCTACTGGTAGCCAAAAACATTCTAAGTAAAGGTATGAGCATCACATAAGGGAAAAAAAAAAAAAAAAAAAAAACAAAAAAAAAAAAAAAAAAAAAAAAAAAAAAAAAAAAAAAAAAAAAAAAAAACCAAAAAAAAAAAACCAAACAAAAAAAGAGTAGAAATGAGAGAAAAAAGAGATTGGACAAAAAAAAAAATATTAAAAAGCAAAGATTCAGAGAGGATGAGAAATTTAATGTTCACACAGTCAGAAAAAAGGAATTAATGTCGAGAGGGCAAAGATGGCAAACGATGCCCCTTACTTGCCCATGGCATCATGCCACTACACTATCCCACTGATCCCAACTCTCCTCACAACTCTGCCAGCAGCACTCATTACTTATTAGCAACATGCCATCTGCCTCCACCACTGACAAGGTCCCAGCCTTGGAATCAATACAGATCTGTTGGTGACATCTGTTGGGACAGGCCACAGATACCAGCGGCTTTTCACCAAGCACACTTGTTTTAAACAATGCTCAGCTGGTACCCAGCTCAGCTGGTGAGCACTGGGCTGACCCTGCATCCCTCTGCTGCCTGCACCCCTTGCGCAGGGGATGCCAGCCAACTCCCCACACCCCAGCCTGCATGGTGGGGATGCCAGACAGACACACGTGCCCCCCATCTCAGCCAGGACATCCCACACAGAGGGGGCTCCAGACGGCTCCCTGCTCCAGTTGGAACACCTCGCACAGAGGGGTTGTTTTCTGTAGAAAACAGACTCTGGGATGGAAAGAAACAGAAGTGAAGCTGTAACAAAGGATGACCAATTTTTAATGGCCAGCACCAAATGCAGGCAAAGCCAGTGAACATCTCTCTGAAACTGGGGACTCTTCAGTTACGGGCTGAAGAGTACGACCCACTGCTGTCACCTTCTTGCTCCTGGCCCGCTCCAGCCCCGCACGGACGCGGCTCCAGCCGCTCCCGGGCCCCCCGCAGGGCCAGAGCGCCCCCTGCAGGCCGCGGGCCAGCGGGATGAGCAGCGAGAGCACGAGGGCCTCGCTGCCTCCCTCCGCCGGCTGCGGCAGCGCCGCGGGCCTGGAAACACAACCGGGGGTGGCTGCAATATCAGCGGTATCCGGTATCTTGTCAGAACAATGGAAAATAGATGGAAAGGGACAACCACGTTAGGCAGACAGGAAATTCCTGCTGTTGTGTCATATGTGGCTATGCAGAGTCTGTGAGCAGGCAACTGTGAAAAACCTTCAATACTTTTTGCTGTCAGCTTTTTCTCTGAGTACCTGTCCACCTCCTCTGACACCTCTTGGAGAGCTGTTGGGGCTCTTCTGGAGTTTGCATCTCCATCTGCAAGTCCGAGTCTGCCGCTCATCCAGGTGTGCATTCCCCAACAGCCTCCACCAAGCTGAAGTGCAGTATGCCAGTGGACCTTCTACAAGTGCCAATATTCCATCCCTAACACACAGATCTAGGTGCTCCCTAATACTCTATACACTGAAAAACTGGTGAAATCATGAGATGAAATGCATTTGCCATACATAGTTCCCTTCAGATAAGACTGATTCTACATTTTGACACTTCGGAGAAGCTCAAAAACAGCCTAGAAAAAAATCATTAAAACTCCGTATGCGCCTGCATAATTCTTGCAATTGTCTTCCTGACCCTGCATTTTGACTTAAAGAGAAATTTTCTATCCCTTCCTCCCCACAGGAAGATGGACAATATTTGGTATCAGGATTACAAACATATTTTGCAGCCACACACAACAACAACAACAACACAACAGCCCAACAAAAGAGATCTAGAACTGTTAGAAGTGAAAGTGGTTCCTGCCTATCAAGGAAAGGAATGTCTGTCTTACTCTCCCACAAAAAAGAATGAACAGACCTTCAAACTGTGGCAGACAGAATGGCAACATCTCATCTGGGTTAGAGTCTTCTCCCATCAATTACATCTGTTTTATCCAGTCATAGGTCTTCACAGGTTTGATGTGATCCTGAGGCAGCAGGAGAGGATGCTTTGGCAGATGTATGAGATAAAAACTACTTCCAATGAAACACACTAAATTTCTTTAGAAAACAGTTATAATGAATTTAGGTGAAATATGGAATATAAGCAAAAACTCAGCCAGATACAGGTGTGGCCTGGAGGAGTTCTGGCTGCTTGATAGGGGATTGTAAAGGTGAGCAATCTGTGTGCCCCTCGGCAGACCTTTGCCCTCCCTCCACCATCAGGGTGGACAGATGCTGTTAATCAGGCCACACTTTGATCCCTAGCCAACAGTGACTCCCAGCCCCACAAAACTATTTATGAAGCGTTGCAAGGGCACTGTGTGACACTGCCAGCATCACCAAGTGACAGGGCCATGTCCTCTCCATTGGACACCAGACCTGCACTCCTCTCTTCCCCTACTGACAATTTCCTCACATCTGATAGTAATGCATTGAACAAAACTGGCAAGCCACCCTCAGGACCAGCAGAGTTAATCCCATGCCAATGCCATTGGGATATACTACTCTCCTAAAATGCTAGTGCTACTGTATCATATTCCAGCACTAGATCCTTTTAATCTCTCTTTCCATCATGGTCTCTGAGGACACTGGTGAGAGAGAATGGCCATATAGCCTGGGCAAAGGGATTAGCATTAGGAACCCAAAGACCCAGCTCTGTCAGTGGGACTCTGCCATAACAACTTCATCCACCAGTGCCTCAGTTTCCCCATGTGTAAAATGAGGATAATGATAATGACCTACCTCAAAGGGTGTGGTTTGCAGATGGTTTAGCGACCAGTGCTACAGAAACACCCCCCATCAATAACCAACCCAGCCTGGCACTGAAGGCACCGAGGGCACTGCATCCTTCCCTCACTGATCCTGCTCGGGAAAAATCTGCTTGCCAGAGCCCTCCTGCCTGCGACTGCGCAAATGACCAGCCAGCTCCATCCTCATCGAACCATCCTGCGTCTATTTGATAAAGACGAATATTGCTTTTTAAATAAATATAAAAACTCCGTTTCCTCCTTGGTGAGTTCATTTTGAGTCATTTTATCTCTCTCCTCCCCCTATATTTTTCCCCAAATAATATGATTAAGTGAGTCAGCGTTCTGCTTTCCCTGACAGCCTCTGGATTTAATTCAGTTTGAGGACTGTGACCTTTGACTCCTTTTTACTATACTAACCCAGCTAAGAGAACACTTAGCGATTTCTCCGCTTCCTACTGGGAGAGTATCTGGTGAAGGGTGAGGAGGGGGAGCAGGGGTGGAGGGGGGAGGAAGAGAAACAAACTTTCACATAAAATTATGGTATATGGATAATTGAGAAGTTTAAAAACATGAATCTAATTGTGCTGTCCCTTGAGAAGCAGATATTGAGCCATCCTATAAAAGGCTTGGAGTATCCCAATGGTGATTTATTGCTAAATCCTAGTATTTTTCAATACATTATAGTTTTTAAATTGTGTTTAAATTGAGTGTAGAAGAGCAGAGGCCATTAGGAGATGCAGAAATGATGATTATATTTAAATATTCATGCACGCAGTACCTTATTATTGAATCTGAACACTAACAAAATCAATATTAAGTGCGGTTTGACATGAATTTATTTATGAATTTCGACTTTCTAAGTACTGTATTTTTTCACTCAAAAATTGTGAGTATAATGTAGTAATGATATCAAAACAGAGTGTCAGAGAGCATTAGCTGAGGAGGTTATAAACCTCCATATTACAGGGCCCCATATTGCCCTCAAAAGTGCTTAGTGCACAAAACCAAAATGTTGTGGGGTTGTGGATTTTTTTTTTTTTTTTTTTTTTTTTTTTTTTTTTTTTTTTTTTAAATGCGTAAATACACACACACATACATTCGCTCAGAAATAGGAAGGAAATTCTCAGTCGGAAATTGCACTGCAGTGGCTTTGATTGCTCTCTGAGGCTGCTTCAGGGACCAGGCAAACTGGGATTTGATGGCCAACCAACCTGAATGGAGTGCTCTGGGCATGTGGTTTGTGGGGGCACTTCAGCACTTTGAGGGGAAGCTGGCAAAAAGAGAACAGCTCATAAGCAGAGGGTGTAGCCAGGGTCCCAGTCAAATCCATCAGTCTGCACCAATAACCCACAACTCCTGTCTCATGCAGCAGCGCTGGGTCAGTCACACTGGGATCCCAGAAGGCAACACCAGTCAGTATTCTCATTAAAAGAGTCTGGTGATAAGCTGTGCTCAGATTGGCTAGTAGGTCTGGTAGAGAAAGATGTTTCACTAAAGTATGTCAGCAAAGAGAATGGAAACAGTTTCGAAGTCCCTCTTCATAAGCATCATGGCAGGTGCCTTAAGCATTTTTCACTCAAAATGGTGTAAATATGAGAAAACTAGCTAGAAATCACCCCCTTGGTTCTCTCAGAAAAATATGATTCTATATTTTTCATGGTTCCTTTCTAAGGTGTATCTCAAGCAGGACACTTGGTAATCGGGTTGGAACTTCCCCAGGAAAGAGACAGACAGCTTTTGAAAGCTTGGCACTTGATGCCACTCATTTAATGATGCCCATGATCATTTAGTAAGCAGCACTGCAGCAAATCCCCCTGCTCCTTGTCCTTTCAATTTCCACATTGCTACTCCATTACTGTTGCCAGCTCTGGACATTTGGTAGGTTTTTTGATGGAGCTACCACTCCCTCCTGCTTAAATGAACAGATATTTCAGCAGTGGAAGACAGAAGTCTTGTTGGTAATGGGAAGTGGAACAGGAATAATTCAGACTAAAACATTGACATAAGGGGATGCAAAGGAGGGACTTGTGCAGATCTATGTACAGTTAAGTGATGTATATTAAAAGCTACCACCCATCCTCCCCTAACAATTAATTTTAAATGTGAGAAGAATTTGGAAGATTCATTTACTGTTGTCAGGAATCTGGACTGAGCCCTCCACATGCTGTATTGTGCATCCTCCTTTGAGTCCAGCCTTGGTTCAAAACACTACAGAGCCCACAGGAGACCCTCACCTCACTTCCTTTCTTTACTACAAAACACTCCTCTCCTGGCATCACACCCACACAATAGAAATAAAGAGTTATCCTTTCTGCTTGGGAGCCATATATCTGTAAGGATCATACCACTTAAAGCAAGACAAAACAATTTTGGCAGCTCTCACTCCAGTCCATTGTCAGAAGCCCACTAGGGGCAGCAATAGATACCACAGCAGGTGGATTTCCTTATTCTTGATCTCTGTAGAGACAGATACATAAACAGTCTCATAGAAGAGAAACAAAATTCAATTATGTCTGATTTTTGACTATGACCAGGAATCAATATACTTACTGAATCCAATGCAAAGCCACACTGCCTTCAGTAAAACCAAGGACCAGATATTCAAAGGGCTCAAGCATTTCATTTGAAGCAGATTGTTGAAGAGCACAGCCCAACATACTTATAGTTTCTCAGGTCTCTATAATATCAGGTATTGGCAAGCAAGAGCCAGGGATACCCAGCAAGCTGTACAGTATAGGAACGGTTTGCAGTCATAAGGGAAAGCTCTTCTGCTGGAAAGTCTTGGTAGGCCATTCAGCAAAGTGAACAGCATTTTGCAAAGTACAAGCTAAAGACAATATATCCCTAGAAGTGCCTTTTTGGATACAGATTTTCTGCTGAGATTATTCTTTCCTTCCACCTTATTCTCAGGCTTGCCTCTCTCTTCTGTGCTCAAGCTAGCATTTCCCAGTACAGCCTGCCAGGCTCTTAATGGATTGGCAACATTCTTCAGGGACTGGACTTGACACAGAAACACATGTAATCTATCCCCTCTTGGAAGGGGTTTGATCATAGAGCACTGACATCATGGCAGATCACACTGCCTACACAGAGGCCATACACGACAGGGCAAGCAGCAGCAAAAACATCACTCATTAAAATTAATTCCTTTCTCATTTTCATCTTAAAGGGAATGCTCAGATTTACTGGTCTCAGCTGAGTCTCTGATGGATAGAGGTCTGCATTAACAAAGCCCAGCATATCCTGTTTGGCTTGGGTTATGCTCTGCAGAATGTATTAATTCAGTGACTTTTCCAGGCGTGAGAACCAATGAAAGACCCCAAGACTAAGGAACAGCATTGGAAAAGATTTTGTGGGTCACTCTGAAGTTCCTGTTACTGCAAACATTCACATTGTATCCACATCTCTTTGTTAAACTCAAAGTGAAGCCCTAGGATTCCAGGGAACACCCACCTTCATGTAAACTCACCAGCTGAAAGCCTTGAGACATCCCAATTTGACAATGAACCAAAACAGCAAGAGCATCTGGGTGTCAGAAAATGAAGCCTTGATCAAAATCAGGGAATCACAGCACTGAAAACAGTAAAAACACATGGAAAATAAATGTTTTCTATTATGTTTGCAGCCCTGCAGAGTCAAAGGATGCTACAGGGGGGGGGCGGTGGAAGAATTTCTTAAGGGATAATGCACAGAAAAAGTGATGTGCCTAAGCTATATAAACTTTGCAACAGTTTGGAATCAAGATTGGATAGCGTGCTGCCAATAAACTGCCTTAATCACAAGCTCTTTGTTCTGAACTCAAAGTGTACCCTTGGTAAGAGATGCAGTATACGGGGCACTTGAGAACATTCAACACCCAACCTTACTCTAAGCTTTTGGTAAAAACAGACAGGTCTTCACCACACTATGGCCTCTATCATCTCTTCCTGTGGTAATAGACAGGACAGCTTAGATATCTTGGGAGAAGACACCAGACTGAAGTGTCATGGTCTGATCCAGGTAGAGCAATTCTACATTTCTCATGAGACCTCTTTCTCAGAAATGCTAAACACCATCTTGGAAACTGTGCACACAAGAGATGCCTAATGCTGGCATTATTTCTAACACTAACAACTCGTTAAGTTTTTCCACTATGCATCTGTATCAATATTTTAACACAACTGTTACAAGGAAAATTGCTTTTTTTCATGTGTGACTGTGTCTCTTTCCTCTCCTCCTCTCTCATTAAATGAGCATGACAGATTTTAGCCTACTCCATAACTAAGTGAATATCTCAGAAATCTTAAATCCCCAAAGCACAGTGATGGGTTCTGAAAGCTCTCAAGTGGTGTGGAGTATGAACAAACTCAATGGGTTTTGATTGTTCTTTCTCCTTATTGTAACTGCAAGGCGGCTGATGTTAGAGTGCAAAACAATGGGACCAACACAAATCTCAGTAGGAGTTAAAGAGCCCAATGCACAACTTACAGCTGTGAATTTCAGCAGTACAACCACAACAGGACTAATTTCTCAGGTAAGGTTGCCTACATCAGTGTAACACCACCACCAACTTGGTTCTGATAATCTAACAGCTGGATGAGGTTGGTTTTAGAGGCAAATAAGGAGCAGGGCAAGGGGAGGGATCCATTAAACTAAAATGGAAGTCAGAAATCAGGATATGGATTGCACAATCTATAGATGGAAAAGGAGTAAAAAGGTCCCATCCAGATCAGTTCCCACTATGAGCAGACCAGCCATTTACGGGTATTTGGAGATATGACTAAAATGCATTAATGAAAGGTAATTACTTCAGAAGATCAGCATAGACAAAATGGTCCACAGCAGGGGCAGCAAGCAGAGTATTCTCAGAACCAAGGAGGGGAAATTATCAGGGAACTGATAAAAAAAGAGCAAGAACAAGAAAAAAACTAGCCCACCAACCAAAACCAACCTGAAACAAACACCAAAAACCCCCAAAACAAAGCAAACAAAAACCCCAACGCCCCAAAACAAGAAACTGGATGTCTTTTACATGGAATATTCACCAGCATTTTTAAGGGGTGTGTGGTAGAGAAAATGCTACCACCAAGGAAAAAAATCCAAACCTTCTTTTCCAGTAAATCGATGTATTTTGCTCTAATTTTATTAGGAATATAAAAGGAGCCTTTAGAAAAGTGCTTAGAGAGCAGAAAGGAAAAAGAGGAGATAGGGAAGGCTAGCCCTGGAAACATTAGTCTGTCTGTATTAGGAATCCCATACTCACATTTTATTGTTACTGTCAGGATGCAAAAGGCAGCGCTTAAAACAAAATAATACATAATGTATTACAGGGGCATAAACATCAGCAGTCATTTTTATTTTAAAAAGAAAGTGAAAAAAAAATGGAGATAGCTTGCAAGTGAGGGATCCAAGGTGCAGCATTTATATCTCTATCCACTGAGATAATCAAAAAGGTATTAGAGCAGCTGATGGAACAGAGTTCCACAAAGGGCTCCTCAGCAGTTTACCACTGTTCTCATTACAAGGTGGCCAGGGAAGCTCTTTCAAAGAAATCACGGGGTCAATTTTTAGTTTGGGTGGGAATTTACTCCAACTGTAAAGATGAGATGATATTTAGGGAAATAAACTCCATGCTTTTGAATGAGTAGTAAAGAAAATGGGTTTTGTACATTTGTGCATGTTTTAGGAGAGAGTGAGGAAAGATGCAGAAATAAGAGTCATTTATGCTTTCCAGCCAGGCCTTTTCAATCATTAGTTTTTTAGAGTGCTTGCTTTATCTATGTTCACTTCTGCCTTTTTAGAGTTTGTTCTCTTGATCTCTTCACAGCAGACCTAAACCTAAATCCAACATCTTTTGTCGTGGCCATAATATACAAAAATAAACTTTATAATATATTAATAAACAAACATATATATATATTGCTTACTCCTGTGACTGCCCTGTCACAGGAGTAAGCAATGTGTGTGCCATTGCTCTTGTTTGATGGGACTACTGGGATGAGGAGGGTCTCTACTCATACGGTTTTCTGTCAGAGTCATCTTCCACCACAGGCTGTTCCATATTCCAACTTCCGGTTAACTACACTCTGCTTCAACCCTGCTTTCCATCCCTGCAGCTTCATGGGCAGGGATCAGTCTTGCCCCTGCTTGGGCTCCTACACTATGCAAACTGCACAGCTGGCCCCATTGTTCAGAGTCCAATTCCAACACTACCTGCTCAGCAGGAAGAGGGGACTTCTTTTCTCTAAGAAGTTTCTAAAGTCACACCTGCTTTTGAGAGCTGTCTTGAACCCAGGAATGCAAAGAACACAATGTAACAGTGGAAAGTGTGTTGAGCTGCAATTAAGCAGCACTTTAAGGGGGATGAAGAGGATTTTAAAACAGAAAATATCTCCTTTAAATATTTCAGCTGACAGCTGGAACTAACACCCCCCAGAACAGCTGGATCCTCTTCTGTCAAAAAACCTCAGCTCTTGCCTCCCATTCCCTGTGATTCTCTGAGGGTCTCAGGGGGTACTTGATCCCCCTGTTTCCCTATCTGGTTGTACTGCTTTTGTCACAACATATGCACACTAACATGGCACAGCCACAGTCTGCTGATGGGATGATGTCAAGGAAATATGACTGCTGTGGCCTGTGTAGTCATTTGGAGGACAGGGAAAGAAGACAGGGCAGGCAAATTGGCAGAGGGCTGGGAGGTGGGGGCTAAGAAATAAGATAAGACAGAAAATAAAGAACAAACAAGTTCAGAAATGAAAAAAATATTAGGAAAAGAAGAAAAAAAGGAAAAGTAAAAACGTAGTGATCTAGCTTTTTAACTATCTGTCACAGTAAAGCACAATATAGACATTTTCCAGAGCCTGTCTCATTTACTCTGCAAAGTAAGTGAGGTGAATCATATTCACTAGAGAGCAAAACCAGGTGTGTTTTTAAAAAAAAATCAAACTTGCTCTATTTGCTTATTTAAAATTATCTGGAAAACAAGGGTCTGCTCCAGGAGCCAGGAATTATTGACAACCAAAGTTTAGAAATCCCTTAAGGAGATGATATGCATCAGAAATTGATGAATTAAGAAGTTCTACAGTTCTGGAGGATTTGCTCTTGAGAACTGGAGAGGAGTTAACATCTGAAGCTGGATTTCATCCCCAGCTATGTCACTTGCATCACTTCTCAGCAGCTGAGATTAGCTACAATGCTTAATGGCTTCACCAAAATAAATATGGATATTGCTCTTAAAATGAGAACTCTGGAGATGATCAGCATTAGTGGGACTCAGTGAAGTGTTTGTCTTTCATACAAGGACAGGCATAGGGAATTTGCTGATTTTAGGTAGTCTTAAGGGATACTAGTTCCTAAAATGAAAATAATTGTGTGCATCCTAGAATCCTCTGTTTGCAAGAAAACTGGGTGATAAATCAGACCAAGGATATACTGATGGAACTAGCTGCTGGACAGGGCTGCTTTATGAGAAGCTGCTTCAGATCAGGCCTGAAGGGCATAGAGAGCTGTTCAGAGAAGAGCTCACTGTGCACCATTTTGGGTAGCCCTTGCATTTGCCCTCCTCTCATTAAAAATTATACTGTTTAGAGAAAAATATAGGAAATAAAGGAAACATAGGAATAAAGGAAATCCGACAAAACAAATTATGAATTGTACAGCCTGTGAAAATTCTGTCCACAGTACAGAAGACAATCTTCCCCTCCCTCCCCTCATGCCAGCTTGTCTCTATGATATCTTTCCACTTCATAAATCTCTTCCTTGATTTAGAGGCAAATCTGGGAAATGGCCCCTTGGGGAAACAGTTCCTGAAAAGCCTGCATGCCAAGCCAGAGGCACCTTCTCACAGAGGTACAAAGCAAGTAAAGGTCTCTGACTCATTGCAACTGCATGAGAGTTCTTGGCACCATCTAGTGGAATCATGCTGGAGATGGAGAGGATAGGTACTAGAATAAAATTTTGCAAATTTTCTTGGGTGGCAGTGGCAGCTAAGCTAGAACAAGGAGGCAGAAGTAAGTGCTTCCATCCTCACATGCTCTTTGTTCAGGGGACTCCTCCTCACAGTAAGTAAGTTAGAGGTGATGCTACATCATATAGGGAAAGCATTATGGAGTCTCCCTGGAGAGAGACTCTCCCTGCTGTTCTTAATGGCAGCTTTGCTACTACAGGTGGAGTTGTATATGCCAAGGGTGCACACCCTCTCTCTACTGTCCTGCAGTGGGATGGCAGTGGGATACCTTCCAGAGAGCAGGCCAAAATTGGAAACCCTCTGAAGAATCCTAAATCCTGAGCTGCAAATGAAGTTGCACTAAAGGAATATGGAAGTTGACATAAAGTAATATCAAGGCCATGGGTTGTTTGAAAATGGGTCTGAGAGAGGGTGTAACTACCACTTTATGAGCAAAGTCATTCATTGATTGCTCATCTACTTCCGTCCTCTCCTGTGCAAGAATAGAAAACAGTTGCCCAAGTTACAGAAAAAGATCAACATTGAGAACAAAACAATACTTCTTGTTTTTCAAGTTTTCCTGGTGCCACCTCCCTTCCTGTCCAGGCTCATCACCTTTCATCCTTCCTGAACATAGCCATCACCATCAAACACATGGACCTGCATCAATACCATGCCCTGGTACTAAACCTCCAAGAACGTTCTCACCTGGAAAAGGCTTGCGGTGTTCACAAACTGGGGCATGTGTGCTTTGGAAGACTGCAAACATCACTCCTCCCTGCACTCATCAGAAATCAAGTGAAGGAATCAATGAACTCTCCGGGAGTAATGTTCTCAAATCAACTCAGCTCTTCATCTTTCTAAGAGAAGCAAACCAAGGACCACGCTGAAACCTTAACCACAGGGCCCAGCCACTCTGTGGACACTAAAAATGTTTCCCAAAAAGCAGGTATGAGCTTTGGCATCCTTGGCCAATATTTAGTTCCTCTGTTGTTACAAAGCAGCCTTTCCGTGCAGCTAAGAGACAGATCCACAGAGAAATGCAGGCACCTACTTCCAATTCCACTGGAAATACAATGTCTCTGTACCTCCAAGCCTAGACTGCAGTACTTCAGGATCCCTGGAAGGTATATGGTGAGGGGGAGTTTAAATTCCTTTTCTACCCTGTCTTGAAATTCGTGTTATTGTTCATTCCATATAAAGCAGTTCTGAAAAGCTCCCAAGCCAAAACTCCCCACTTGTTCAACAGGGTAATGATTTACATCCCCTTTGCCAGAGTGCAAATGATACCTTGTGGTGCAAGGAAGCAATAGGATCCAAACCTTGTGACAGTTAAATGGGAAATCGCTGCCATGGCATGGATTGGACAATGTGGGTACAATTTTGTTACCTGCAATGCTCAGCACTGGAAACATGCAGCACAGCACAACAGCATCCACTCTACAGATTTGTCTCCTTTAAAGACATGGACACATGCAGTTTTAAAATGCTTTAAGCAGCTAATTAGGGTGTCTTCCCCTCCTTCATCCCACAAGATGATAATTGCATTATAAAAATGAATATGTAACTAAGCAGAAACCACAGGAACGGTGATGGCAGAAAAGGAGATGGAACCAGCAGCAGCCTCACTCCACAGTCACAGGTGGAAGCCCTCACATTAGAGAGACTCATACTCCAGTGCGGTTTCTGTAGCTGTGGGGAGGAAAACCTCAAAAAAGCCCCACATCATTTAGAGTCACAAGAGTCAGCGAATGGTTTAGTACTTAAACAATCAATGTCAGGAAGAGAGAAGATCTGTGAGTGTGTGTCTGCCTCTTGTTCTCCCTGCATACATCTCCCCAGAATGTCTACAGTCATCAGGATAATTTAAAAAGGAATAAAAAAATACAGACTTCGCTTGGCCTAACTGGGGCTATCACTGTAATTGTGGAAGGAAGTGAGAACATTACCAGCAGAGCCCCAGGGAGAAAAGAGCAAAGTGAGGGGAATGGAGACTGTATTTGTGGGACCCTGTGAAACTGAAGAAGTGTCAGAGAGCAGAGCAGTGATGCCTGAGGGTGGAGCAGAGCTTAAGGCACTTAGAGCCTCCTGAAACAGCAATAGCACAGGATCCGAGCTTGGAGCACAGCTGCGCAGCTAGCACTGTTCCCGGGGTCCCCTCAGTAGCTAATACCATGGATGACCAGGTAACTGGGCACATTCTCTATACATTTAAAAAGGGAGGTATCATTGTAAACAGGTGCAGGGATGATAAATATCTTTATTTTTTCAGGGAAGAGAAGGGGGAACTCTTTCTACTGCCAGTTCTTCTCTGCCCCCTATGGAGCACAGGCAGCCTCTATTCTGCCAGTCCATTCTTCCACAATCCAGTGCATTATTATGAACCCTCCAGCACACACAGCTAATTAGAGAAAATATCCTTTCTGGCAATTTAAATGATTTTGGCATTTTCAGGAGGGCACATGTAATATTCAAATTACTTCCACTCTGCGCTGCCTTGTCTTGCCTGGCTCATCTTCCCAGGTGAATTTGTAGTCTCTGAAATGCTCTAATTTCCCACACAAGCCGTGTCAAATATAATTTTGGTGCAAAGTTGGTAATTATACGTAACATCAGTCTGATGTTAAAAACACTGAAAAATTTAGCAAGAAGAGACGAATGGAGAGACATAAGTCTGAGACCAAGGAACGAAAGGCGTGCAGCCCCCTTAGTATTTGCGCTCATTAATTAATAATAGCATGTTTTCAGGAACTGAAAGGATGTGTTTCCTGAACTGACTGGAATTCACTTATGTCCCAATTACATTGTCTCAGTGAAGAACTTCGGTCAGGCCTTGCTGAAGAGTTGCAGCAAGAGTGCAAACCAAACGCAAAATCCAGACTCCTACTCAGACCATCCCAGCTTCAAGGGTATGTAAAACAGCAGAAATCTCACACCAGGGCTCAAACCCAGAGACCAGATTGTCTCTTCCTCTGCCACCCCTGCTGCAAACTCTTCTGGAAGTAGTCAAGCAGATTTGCATTAGTGAGTCACCAAATGTATGGATATGTATTAGAATAAATGTAATTACAACTGCTGGCCCCAAAGTATTGGGCAAACATTTTAACAGACTTGTTCCTTTACTCCAAATAGAAGAATTAACATGAAGAGTGAACTATCTGACCCCCTCATCAACTCTTCCCCAAGGATACCAGGTCTCCCTGTTTCAAGGAACACCCCAATCCAGCCTGTTTTTTGATACCATTATCCCAGCACAGTGTGTGCCTCTTAAAAAACAGTGGAGAATTTCTGAGTTAACCCGTTCCACGCTAAAATTCATGCCTGCAATAACTGCTAGGAACCACAGAGCCTTTTGCTCTCTCATTGTTGCTCCAGCTGATCTACTCATGGAAAGGAGTAACCAAGCATCTCATCAACACGGAACTGCAGTTTCTGGATCATGTGCAAATTTGGACCCCAGCTGGTGAGGAAGACTTGCTTCATTTTGTTCCTGAAGGTTATTATGCCAACAATCAAGAACCATATTAAAAGGCCTGATCGTATAAGCAGAATCAGCATACCCAAACAAGGGTTAAGTAAGGATTACACCCCAAAGGATTAAGTAAGAGCCACTGAATAAATCTATTATTTTAGAGGAGAGATGAGATGAGATGATGAGATAAGAACTGATTAAGTCTCAAATAAACTTTAAACTCTTGGACATAGGTGAGCCCCACTTTCATCCTATGTGAGCTATTGTGTACTTGTATATAAGGAATACAAGCACACATATAGGAATTCCAGTACCAGTATTAAAGTCTCTGTGTTTCATGTGTCACACCTCTCTCTGTCTTTCTTCAACTCCACATTAAAGGAAGAACCCCCTTGTTTTGGAGGATGAACACTTCCTGCCTTTTCAGCTGACTCCATCTACTGTCTTAAAATCAGTTCCCACTTCTCTTGTCCTTCTTCAGTGTCTTGGGTTTGTGCCGCTCATTTAACACTGGCCAGCTGTGCATAAATATAAAATGTATCAGACCACACGGGCCAGAGAAAGCCAGAAACTTTCACCACAGCTTTAGGAAGTCCTTAAGACCCTCAGATAAAAGCAACTTTCTAAATGTAAAGAGGTTATGCTCAGCTTTTCCTTCTCTGAAGGAGAAGTCTGAAAGAATAATCTGAAAGAAAAACGTGCAAGAGCAGAATAAAGGAAAAATGACATTTGATGCCAAATTTCCTGAATGCTAACTAGCTTTCCTTGCCTTTTTGAATCAGGTCTCCAATGTAAGGCCAGGATGTGGTGAGGTAGCTGGACAAATAAAGAGTTCCTTTGCTGCCATGGCAATGATGCAAACAGAGCAGAGCACATGCCAGAGGAAGTTGCCATAAATCAAAATTGGTCAATTCTGTTTAGTTTCCAAGCAAAGGTTACACAAACTGGCTGGAAAGGGCTTCACAGAGAAGTCAACTATTATTTTCTTCAGAAAAATGCACTGATTTTCAGATTATTTAGTCTTTTCACAGCTCTCCTCAGGTCTGAAAGATTCTAATTTTGGAAACACACTGTACTTTCAAGGTAGCTTGAACTCTGTCAGGATCTTAGAAACATAAAGGGTAAGATGACATCCCAGTGTTCAGATTTTTTTTTTCATTTGTCACTTAAGAAGTAGTGAAATAAATCTCGCTTGGAGAAACACACCTTCATAACATAACTTTCAGGGGTAAATCTTATCAAGGATTCTGCCGAGTGAGCTAAGAATGTGGAATACACATTTGCACAGGGCAACCTCTTCTGTCCCTTTCCACAAGGAAACAGTCTTTACATCACTTCCCACTGTCTCACTGGTGGACCAGGACAGTATTCTGTGATGCAGGTAGGAATTTCTGTGACTCTTATGCCTATAAACTCATCCCTTTTGGGACTCAGACAACAAACTGGGCAATTTGGCCTTCACAGTGGAGAATGCAACTTCCATGCTAAACACCATTCAAACACCACCAGAAGCAAAAGGAAATCCAGCTTGTTCTTTGACAGCTATTTTGGTTTTGTGGGCTACTGTCATGAAATTTATTGGGAAAGGGGAAGCAGGTGGTTCTGCTCCATCATTTGAGAAGCTGTACCCTCAGACTGTTTTATAAGGGACCCAGTTGGCAACACTCACCATGCATAGCTCCATTACTGCATGGGGCAGCCAGCAAGCAAAACTCCAGTGCAAACCTTGCTGAGTCCTGTCAACACTGCATCTCGTCTGGTCTAATGTAAACCAGAACCTCTACCCTCCCTGGGAGGGGTCAGATAGAGTTATAAAGCATGAGAGTGTTGACAGGGTCTCCAGCAAGATGCTCCTTTTGTATCATTAGGTTCATATTCCCTGCATCTCACTCCTCCTGGATGATGCCTAGGTTCATTCTGATGCCAGAGACATTCTGCAAGCAGACACAGGCGTCTTTCCAGTTCACCCAACTCCAGTCTGCCCAACTTCTCCCTCTAAATTTCATATTTATACCTATGTTAGGAGAGTGCAAAGCTCTACTCAGTCAAAACAATGGCGCATTTATCCTTCAGTTGCCTGATGTTTAGCGGGCACAGAGCAAGAAAGGACTCCACTTCTCCCTGCTCTTAGCTGATAGGCTCCTCTTGGTTAGCCAGCCCCTCCAGCTCATGGGGGAGATATAACAGGACAGAATTATTTTCTAGTCTAAGCAGAAACCTCCTGTCCCAAAGTCTACAAAAGCCAGCAGATTAGCAGTGATGGATTTCAATGGACACTGACTAGGTGCAGGCTTCCTAAAAATAGTAACAGCTTTACCCACAGAAATATTCATAATTAAGAGATAAAATATGACACTTAGTCATATAGTGACTAAATGACTAAGTGTCATATATACAAATATACAAAAATAGTATTTGCATAAGGGTAGGCAGCACCCTAAGGAGCAATATGTGCTGGTATGGGACCAAGAAGGTCTCCATGACTTCAGGGCTCCTTGTGAAATACACTGACCTAATACAGCCTCTTTCTCACCAAGGGTAATTCACTAATTGCTCCCTCTAAGGCAGAAGCAGAGAAGCAAACAGGCTGGACAGGGGATTTTTACCTTCTTGTTACAAATGTCCTGTGGCCTGGCACAAAATAAAGGACACACTGATCACAGTCCTCAAAGCCTCTGTAAGAATTTAATACTAACTGAAGTTAATTTTGTGCTCCTTATTTAGACAAAGAGGATGAAGGAAGAGACAGAGTGAGAGTGCCAGGGGAGCAACTGATTTCCCGTCATTTCATTTCATTATTACCAGAATCAAATAAGCAAAAAACTCACGCATCAGGCTTTTATAATCATGAGAACTGAAAATGAATGAATACATTGGATTACTTTGTACTGACCTGACTTCAGAGCCATTACAGTGATAGAATTCAAGACTTTTTGGAGACTTTTGATATCAGAATTTGCCTTTAACTCATGCAAGCAAGAAAAATAACCTCACCTAATCATAGCAATCTGCAACTGGATCTTTAAGCAAAATGTATACCCAGTTCAATGCTACACTCATAGCTGTCTCCTGAGGTTTGAAAATTAGTTACCACTAAGCAAGGGGGAAGAATTAGATATAGAAAAGCCAAGGTAAGATCCAGTTGCAGAGAATGGTGGTTTTGGTGCTGGGGCTTAAAATGGATTTCACATCACATGTCACTATAGTATGATGATGCTTTAATTTTCTCATTTCCTCATCCAAACAGACTGAAGTTACTTTATGAAGTCAGCTGAATGTAAAAAGAGGGTACCTCTGGTCAGCAGTGCTTGATCACAATAGCCTGTAACCTACAGATGTGGTTAACTCAATAGTATGGCTGTGAAAGTCCCAGACCAAAGTCTTCCTAATGAAGCAGGTGATGAGCCAACTGAAATTTGGTTTACACTCATGGTTTTGACTGTATAGCAGCAGAATGGTTTCCTCTAACTTTCTGTGTTGAAACCCAGCCGGCCTATGACCAGCATGATATAATCCAGCATCTAATTGGCTGCTGCCACCCTCAGCCTACCCCCACCTTCAGCACTGGCGGATATGTCAAAGCAAAAACATCTCAGCATTTCTGATCTCCCCGGGGTCACATCTGGTTCGAGTAAGGCTCCCCATTTGGTTCCAATCCACCGATTTCCTGCTACTGTCCATGAAAAAGAGTGCGACTCTGTGGCTTCCCCTGGGTGTAATGGTCTAATCTGTATCTTGTTGTGCACTGTAGAGGGGAGGGGGAATCACTGCTACTTGGGAGCAGATTCCTCTTCCCCTGTGATTGTGTCCTACTCTTATGCAAAGCACCTTTATTCTTGCCAGTAATGGCAGCCCCATATGTCCTGGTAGCCTCCCTGTATCATCCATATTCCTCCAGCCTCCTAATTGAATCCTTTCCCGGCTAGGACAGGCTTTCCTCATTACAATTCTACTCCTTCCCCTCCATCTCCCAGTCTCTCATTGTGAAACACAGGGCAGGCCCCACAGAGCTTCTGTGGGTGGATGACCGCCCCAGTGAACTGTTCTTGCAGCTACTGGAATGCTGCTCATGTTAACAGAACAGGAAAGCCCCAGACAGGTACAAGGTGGTAAAGGCATCTGCTCTGCCAAGGTTCTGGCAACATCAAGATGCAATTTAGTTCCAAGAAATAGCAACTAGTTATTTTAGTCTATGACTTTAAAAGTCATTTATCTAAACCATCAGTGTTTTGCAGCTGGTGAAGCAGCCTAAGAATATGCACAAGAGTAGTGGCAGAGCCTAGGAGTTTAATGGGTCTCTTGCATCCTCATTCCATAGGATCCTCTCTGTAGGAGGGCAGTACCCATGACAGATATTTCACTCATGCTGTGAACAAGGCAGGGCAACATACACAGAACAAATTCTCTTTTCTTACTCTCTCTCATCCACTGAAAATCTCAATACTGAGGGAAAAAGTTCAGTCCTTTTCCTCACCTTATTTATCACCTTATTTACCCTTCTTCCTCTTAATCTGAGCTACATTATCCAATGCTGCCCCACACAGTGCATAGTGATCTGCATTTTCTTTGCAGGCCCCATACTGGAGCAATGCTCCAGTGTTACCACACTTAAGATTATCCTGTAACACATTAAGTTGCATCAGTTCAAACATAGCATCACACTACACCTTGGATTTGATACTTAAACTGGTTTGTTCGAAGTTAGTTAACTTATTATATGAACTGCCTTAGGGTGTGCAGGAACAGCCAGGCTTGTGTTGAGGCAAGTAAAGTCAGGTAAACTGAGGTACAAACCAATCAGGTGCATGGACTTCAAGGCGAGTTCTCATAAGCGCTGGGAGAAGACCCAGCACACCAAATTCCCCTAAGTGCCATCACTTTAACTACTAACCCACACTCTTCTGCTGCACTAAGTACATCTGGATTCCATCAGAGCCTGAATATTATTAAAAAAAAAAAACACAGATCTTTGGAAAACAAAATACCTCAAAGCACCAGAACAAAACCTCTGATCTAGAGGCTTTTCAGCATCTTAGGGAATGAGAGATGCTATTATTGTTACTAGAAAGGCAACAGTACAAGGAATGATCTATAGGGCACAAGTATGTTTGTTACAAAATGATTTGGATCCACAGAAAAATTCCATATGTGGTTTCCCCTCTGGTGACTAGAGGTTCCCACCTTGGCAGTGATCCTGGAGTCCCATGCCTACAGGCTCAGCAGCATGGAAAGGGAGGGTGGACGCTGGAGGAGTAATGGGATCATCAGGCGCTGAGGCTGCTGCTTGGCACGCCGACAATGTTTGTTTGCACCTCTTTGAAGATGAGAGATGAAAGTGGCGCCCACATGGGCTGCCTTTGATTAGCTTCTTATTTTTAACATTGCAGCTGCGATTATTTTTCTTTTTCTTGAAGCATTTCTTCCCCAGCACCAGAAACTCTGAGGTTTCCTTCTCCAGGGAGGTTCAACTTCAAGGAAACATAACAAAGAGAAGTGTGAATGTAAAGGAGACTGGACAACTCAGGGCCAGTAGGGAATTATGTCATTTTATTTTTAATTTTACTTCCATTTTCCCCCCAATCCCCCATTCTCAGTGGGTCTCAGAAAGAAAATACTTGTTTACTTCTTTTTTTAATAGGGAAAATAAATGAGTCCTGGGATTGTACAGAGCTGTCATGAAGAGGGAAATGTCTAATGGTTCAATTCCCAGCTCTGTCACTGAACCACTCTGGGACTTGGGGAAAAGTCAGTTCGCCCATCTGTAAAATGGGATTTATAATGCGTTGCTTCTCAGGGGTATTGAAGGAGTATGAGTAGCATTGATGGAATGCTTCATGCACCTTGGATAGAAGGGGCAAGAGCCCTGTGAAGTGCTGTCCTTAATAGATACTTAGAGGAGTTTCCTTCACTGTGGTACTTATCTGACCACAGCAGCTGAGTGCCTCACAGCCACTGATGGATTTTTTTTTTTTCTATTACCTCTCTGTATCATAGGATTGTTGCAGAGGAAAGCAAGGCAAATGGCAAATGGCAAATGGAATGGACCCAGTCACACAGAGAATATGTGGTAAAGTTAGGACTAATCCTTTATATCTTAAACTTCTGCCACAGTCATTTGACTTTCATCCTAGTTGCATGGATTTTGTGATCTGAAGGCATGAGAGAAAGCCACCTTCCCTTCCTCCTACACTGGCCAGTCACACTATGGCTATCTTCCTGCTGGATGAGGGGCAATCAGTCCGGAAAGGGAGTCACTGTTGTGCATTGCTGTATTCCTATCATAACATTTCAGGGTTTGTTTCTTTCAGCTGCTAGAGTAGCTTTCAGCCAAGAATTTAATGTTAATCCAGTCATCCGTAGTAAATGTTCTAGCTTTAAGAGGATAATGGTAGAAAACCATCTAGATTTGCTGTTCCTTCCTGTTTCAGGACTAATTTCTAGGGGTAGTGTAGAGCCATATATACAAGTGAAATCAGATAAAATTGCTGGCAATTGATACTTCCTAAAAAATAGCTTCACAAACTGGTGCTGCTTGTATCAGCTTAAGTTTAACTTCAGTCAGAGGGCCTTAAAAATGCAAGGCAGAGCATGATAGCAACAATATCAATTAACAAGATGTAAAAATCTTGAGTGGAGATAAGAGGAACAGCCAAGGATAAATAACAATCAAGCTCGCGATACTCACACACTTCAAAAGAGAAAACACAACTATGCATGTTTATATTTATTTGTGCTATCTATCAAGATATTTACCAGCCAAAGAGAAATGGGAGCACACTAGTTGAGTAAAAACTTGTAAGATGCTTATGCAAATCTAGCCAACTCTGAGAGCAAAATCTGGTGTTATATCTGTTACCAAATATAACACCAGCTAAACCCTCTAAAAGACACTTCAGCCTTACTTTGGTCTGTCCAAAAAGCTTAGACTAATCCACATATAACTTAATCAGGTTTTCTTGTCTTTATGGCATTTCTCCTGCTCCCAAAAAAAGCGGCAGATAGTTGTTCCAGCCCAGTGCAAAATCCAGGTAATCCCAATGCCCAAACATGATCCTGTTCAACTCAGCTCCCCATGAAGGAATAAACCAGTCTTATAGGCTCCGCTCCAAGATATTAGGAAGAGATATACTGTACAGGACAGCTTATAAACTATACTTGCTTCAGACTACAGAGAAACAACATATTCCAGTCTTACTCCATCCAGTCACCCAGACTCCAGGACATTAAATTAACCCCCTCCCAAATTTACTGCAGGCCATATGACCATACCATTTAGCCCACAGTAAAGACAAAATCTATACCTAGCTACAGTGAGGAAAGGAGGCAACTCTGTGGAAAACCTAGTTATATCATTCAAGGAGATCAATGGAGAGCCCAGGTCTGGAGGCCAGTGACCTTAGATGAACGCAAAACACAAGGGAAAAAATAAATGGTCTCAATTCAAGAGACCATAGCTGTTATTCCAGGGAATTCAAAAACCAGCCCTGCAGCTTACTGACCAAGGAAAAGTGCTTAATTTTGAAATAGAGCAAATACTCACGCATTGCTGGTACAGGAACAGAGGCATGGAGCTGCTTTCCCAGGCTTCCCAGGATGGCTGCCTGTGCCACACAGACATGTTCTTGGTGGCACAAGATGCAGTGTAACACTTTTTAACGGCTTTTCTGGAAGAAGTTACTACTCACCATAGACAGCTTTTCCTTCTGTCTGCAGAAGGTGATCCTTTGGAGGTCTCCTGCCCAGGTAACTGTGAGGTGGCAGGGGGCTGAGGCTCCTGCTGAGGGGTCTGAAGGCCACACACACTGGTAAGATGAATAAGGCCTCAGACTCTTCAGTTCTGCCTCACAGCATCCTGTCCTGCCTAAGCTTTTTCTCAACTTTCTCAACTGCCCCAGCTCATCCTTAACCCCCTCAGGTCAGACTAAACCACCCCAGCCCAGCCTCAACCACCTCGGGTCAGCCTCAACTGCTGTACCTCAACTGCTGTACCTCAACTGCCTCAGCCCAGAGCAGCAACAGCCCAACGGTCACAACATGGTGGCCATGGAGAGGGTGTGCCCAGTACTCAGCTTACTGAAGAACCAGCACAGCTCCATGTAGATGACACAGCCAGATAGTGCTGCATAGATTGTGAGGAAAGGTAGCCATGGCAGGAGACTGACACCTGCTCCTTCTGAAGCACTGCCTGATGGACTAGGAAAAATGGCCAAAAATGGCAGGAAATGTTGGCTGCCTCAAGGGCCCCTAAGCTGCCCTGTCTCCCATAGACATGGGCCCTGCTGACCCACCAGCCACAGCACTGTCTGCTAAAAACCTTCTCTCCAGTATAAACTCTAGCCATACCCACAGAACACTCTCAGGAAGGGCTTTCAGAGGTACAAAAAAAGTCCCTACCCTGTCACAGCTGTAACTTAGAGGGAACAGCTGAAAAGGGGACCCGCCCCATATGGCAAGACTGTGAGAAAAGCCCTAGAGAAAGTTAAGAGTCTGATTGTTCTTCATTATTTTTAAATTAAAATGGCAATAATTAGGCCCTGGAAAGAGCAGGTTACAGGGACAGTGATGTTCAATGGAAGTTATAAAGAGTCAGGTTTATTTTTGGAGTAGCCACTGACTGCTGGTACAGTGCTGGACATGTTAATGCACTTCTGCTGCCCTTAAAACCTCTTGCTTTGTTTTAATTTAACCATTTTTAGGCAGTAATGCATTTTTGGGTGCACAGGTCTGTGCACTGTCAGGTCTGTGCACAGTAGGGCTGTGCTCTGTCATGTGGCCATATAGGGTACTGGCATGCAAGTTATAGCAATGCTGGCTATGCTCATGATCTGTAACTTTCCTGGGGACTTTTTCTATTTTTTTTTCTGCACTGGGTGAGAGATTCAGGAGGCTGATTCCTCAACTGTGGACTAGTAGGTCCCATTTGATGTCCAGCTTTTGCAGCAGAGCTGGCTGCCACATTGTGGCCTGTTCCCCTGAACGTCACATCTGGCAGATGTAAAACACACATGTTTTGACTGAAGCTTTTTCTTTAAAATGCCAACATTAAAGGAAGGCTTGCTTTGTAAAACTGAAACTGTAAAACTCTTCTGAAACCCAGTCTGGGGGATTAAAAGAACCACATGAAAAGGGATAAATATGACCTGGACATTTACTTCCTGTGCAGAAGTTCGCTGAACATGTGCCTCCCAGCCTGTCAGAGCAAAACAAGACCTTCTGCTCTTATTCTCAGAAAAAAAAAAAAAAAAAAAGGAGAAGACATGACAACTCTTTTCCATTTCATGGCTTATGTCAGATGCATTGACAGTTCTTTACAGTGGCATCCCATGCACCTTAAAACCAGAAAGATGCACAACTAGTAATAAGAAATTTAATAAGACATTTAGTATTAACAAACTATTCTTATTTGTATTATATGGTAAAATTGAACTTGATCAATTTTTAATTGGCAATCAGGGACAGAACTTGTTTGGGTTTCAGTGGGAGTAAAATCAGGCCTAAAGATACAATGGACTGAGTCCAAGAATTCTGTGATGATGTACAGAAGAAAAACATGGATAGACAGAGCTTCATTTAGTCAGAAAATGGCTCACTTTCAAACTAATGCAAGATGTTTATATCAGCATTGTCCATTTCAAGTATTAAAAGTAATTTTTGGGTTCCAAAAACAACTTTACTTAAATATTGAGACTTGAAAGGAAAAAAAAAAAAAACAACCCAGTTATAGATTCTCTGTATTTTTTTCCTAGGTTTTGAATTTTCAAGAAGATGTCACATTTTTTCTGTTTTCCTTTACTAATAATGAATTGCTAGAAGCTTGATTATTTTTAAAACTGAAACTGACACTGTAATTTATTATAGTATGATTTCAGAAGACAAGTGTTGGGAGGAAAAAAATCATATAAAAGCAGGCAATACATTAAAGTCAAAATAACTTTTTGATCTCAAGTCCCAGTACAAAAATTGCACAGGGCAAAATGCAATATAATGTAAAGTTTGGCACTATCATTATGTTTTGCCAAAAAAGTTCCTTTATCCCAGTGAAATTCTCTAAAAGCCAGTTACACATTAATTTGAGATTCTATTTCTTCCTCATGGAAAATGGTGTTAAATTACTCTGAAAATGGCATTAGTTGCCCAACAGTCATAATTTCCAGAAACACAGCTTTATATACAGAGAGAAGACACCACTTTTGTTATAAAGACAGACTTCCAATAGAAAATGTTGGGCTTTGCACATGGAATGTCGTGGAGTACCTTTCTGCACCACTGGATTGTAACTGCTGCAATAGCTCACCCTATGGATGCACACATGGGATCCTAGTTGGATCTGAGTTAGAAATTTTCTGTTGTTTGGGGTATTGAATCTGTAGTTTGTCAGTTCAGCCCCCTGTTGTTTGACTTCTTTGCTTGTCTATTTTATTTGTTTGTTTTTTTAATTTTAGAGTGATTATGTTTGGTTTGGTGTTCTTGGATAATGCTCCCTGTCCCATACAGTAGATATAGACACCCAATAACCCCACAACATACTACATTTTTCCCAAATGCTCTCCCAGCTGGGTTTCGTCTTTGAGATGGACTCATCTCTTCTACTTGCAGTCTTAGTTTCTAATTCCATGGAAGCCTTTCCCATTGTCTGCTACTCTGTAGGGCTGGAAAAGAAATCTTCCTTCTGTCTAACCCTGACAAAATTAAAAAAAAAAAAAAACAAAAAAAAAAAAAAAAAAAAACCCAACAAAAAACCAACAACAAACAAATTTTTATTTTCAAGCCAGAACCAAGAAAAACAAAAATGTGTTTCAAAGTCATTGTTCAATGGAGAAAAAACAGTTCCCAAATCCTTTCCAAATCCAAAGTGGACAGTTCCTCAGTCATTTCCAAGATGGAAAGAGGCCATTTTATGATCCAGAAAGCATCCATTTTCTGTGTCAGTTCTGAGCTAGGGAGGCTTGTGTCTGAGTCAGTTCTAGGGGGGGAATGGCTGGCATTTCTCCAAGCTTGGGAGTGTTGCTATCACAGCAATTGTTTGGTGATGCCATCCCAATAAAGCTTCATTATGGTGTTCCTCTTTCTATAAACCTCAGTGCCCTCCAGTGTCCCCAGCAATCACTTATCTAATATTAGGATATTAAAAAATATGGAAAGATTTTAAAGAGACTTATTAAAATGCAATTAGCAGCATGTACGACTTAAGCAGTGAGATTATTTTAAAAAATGACTTGATTGTGTGGAATGCCATGCACCTTATAGAGATAATAAAGCTGCCAATCAAGTCCATTTTCAAATTAGGAAATTTTCATTCTTTTTTTACAGCCCCCTAAGTGAATATTAAAACTGATTATTAACCTCAGAGTGTAGCAGCAGCCCCCGAGCCTGTGAGCTCTGAAAGGGAGGTTTCATAACTGAGGGTAGCCTGGGCTCCAGTTCCCATTTGGACTGAGATCTCTGTGTTTATTTAAAGGGACACCCTTTAAATATGGAAATCTGGAAAGCCTGCATGGGTCCCTTGTTTAGAAAGGGGCGAAGCTCCAGTGCTTGCCATGGGAACCTGGGAGGCCAAAGCGCACTGGCTGCAGTGGCCTGGCCACGGTGCTGCAAGGCTGTGATAACCTGCAGGTAAGGCTGCCCCCGTATGTCCGATCACAGTATCTCCACGGATCCTGCACTCCCAGCACAGAACCTGCCTTTTGTTCAAGGAAAAATGTGTACATTAAATGAATGTTTCTGTGGGAACACATCCCTTTGACATACTTGGGTTGCTGTGCATAGATTTTCAGTGGATGTTATTATTCTCAGTTTATGTTGTTACTTCCCTCGTTAAATGTAAAATCGTGTCGTTTACCCTGCCTTCTTTTTATTTAATTTCTGTCCTACTGAGAGACAATCAAGTGTGACATTTCCTGCTATTTCACTTTGCTGGCATCTTCATTTCATTTATAAAAAAAGGGATCTTTCTCTGAGAAATTAAGTCACACTACCTTGACAGGTAAGGTAACTCCTTTTGCAGCTCTTTACTCCACTGTCAAAGTAGATTGATTGATGCTTCCTGGATTTCTCTCTTTCAAGCTGGAAACGAATTCTCTAGAAGACAGCAAGTTATTCTTAACTTCAATGCTTTATTTTTGGAAAAATGCAAAGATTCAGAGGGAGTCACTTAGGAAGGGGTAGTCAGACATTCCAACTCCAAAGCAAGATAATGTCCTTAACTTTAAATATGTGCTTAAATTTACCTTTGCTGATCTCTTCGGGAGCACACACAGGTCTGAAGGTATTAATGTAGACACTTCCCCATACTGCTGCCAAGCTGCTTTACAAGAATGAGAGTCCAGACAATATCGAGACAGAGAATGTCACTGAGTTTGGAAGCATCCAGGATAGAAGTTATTTTACCAGCACATGTCTCATGACTGCAACTCCCTCTAGAATCTAGCTGTGGCACCTGGCTCTACTTAGAATTTGCATGGAAGCTATCCATACATCTTTTCAAAGCAAATAATCTGCCTGGGTTGGATAATGGGGGTTCGAAGGATGACAAATTGGGTTAAGAAAATGTCAGCAAGAGCCAGGTTTTAAGTCTGGAATGAGTCACAAGCGAAACAAGTTTAGTGGCCAGGGTTCTTGATCTTGAATTTGTCCACATCACTGAGTAACCACAAGTCATCCCGTGTAATTCAGCATAACTGACAATCCAGCATTGGCAATATTTCTGGGTGGAGAGGGGAGAAAGATGTTACTGCCTTGTTAGTCATGGCACAGTTAATGAGAAGTGCTGAAGAAACAGTATGCCACAGAGATGGCATTAGACCTTCAAGCGTCTGCTGAAAAGCAGCATGCCCAGTAACACCCCATGTCCTGTGCTGCTCCTGAAACTTTCAGTGCTCCTCTCTTCTGCTCCCCAGAATGGAGCAAGTGTTTTCATGGCTCACCCTTTAGACTAGTCTGGGTGGAGAATGTTTGTAGTGGTTTAGTATGCTCATTGGGATGAACAGAGCATCAGTGATATTTTGGGAGTCAGAAGGCTAGAAGGGAAAGAAATGCAGGCAGTCAGTATCATGGTACACCAGAGAAGACATGTGGGAGTTGGGGAGCTATACTGCAGGTGGGATAATAGAACTGCATAAAAGAGTTCTGAAAATAACTGTTGGTTGTTGTTTTTTGTTGGTTTATTTTTCCCATTTCCATAAGCAACTACTCACTCTAATTTTATGATTGGAACCACACTGGAAATGACAAAGAGAATTAAGGATATGTAATGGACATCTAATCTTTGGGTCTGTGAGCTACTAAATGTATGATAATGCCAAAACAGTAAATAACTCTATTTATTATAGAGTTATTAACATATTCTAAAACTAGATCAAGCAAAACAAGCATTCACTAATACTGAGACAATTCCTGGCAGCAAAGAGATTGCTGAAAAGATTTGAACAAGTGTTATGAAAGAGTGACTGCCAGGCTGGAAAGGAAACTTTGAAAAGCATGAAGACTTTGTCCCACAAGCTGCCTTGCTTTCCTTGATTAGGATCAGCTTCAGCAAGAGCCTTACTGTGGGTGCTGGCAGAACCAGACATGAAAAGAACAAACTCTACCTAATGCCAAATATTCCAGCTGCAGCTTTGACAGCAGGAATTGCTCTGCAAGTCTGTCTTTCAGAACTCAACACAGAGTTAAACAAATGGCAAAGCAGTGGGAAGTCTGACATGCAGCAACTCAAATATATTAGACCAACCAACTGAAAAAATAACCTTGCATTATTTGTAGCAGCTTATTGACTAAGATAAGTTTTGATCCAAATATTTCTGAGTGTGGAAGAAGTGAATAATTAAAGGATACAGTCACAGCTTCTGGGTTTCTTCTCTACTCCTAAAAATAGGCATGGAAAATCTGAAATAGAAATCTGTACTTTTTTATTGTTAGAAAAGGGGAGACAGAAGCATATTGAAAGCATTCCTTCACTAGGAAACCACACTTTCAAATCCTGGGATCTGCCAACCCCTCTGAGCTTTCTCCACCCAGCTGTGTTGCAGGATGTGTGGCTGCTGCAGGCTCCCCGTCTGCCTCTCCAGTCCCTCCAGGTGTCAGCCTTGTACTTTGCATAAGGTTTTATTCTGTCAGCCACACCTGGAATGAAGCGCTGGCTTCAGTGGAGATTCCTGACAAGAGAGCATCAGAGATCCTAAAATATTGAATGCATTCCCTAATTTCATTTCAGAAAAAAATGCTGAATTATCAGACTCGCGCCAGGCCTCCCTCAAAGTGGTCAAAATGTTGCCATGGTGTATAGGAGGGGATCTAAATGGGTCCATTAGCTTTCAGCAGGATCTGCCAAGGAAACCGTGAACATTTGCCAGCCCAGAAGCATCCAGGAGTCAGGACTTTCACTTGAATGTTCTTTTTTAGGATGTAATTGACATGATTGTCCTTTCCTTGACCTTAATCCCTAACTACTTCCCAAGATACTAAAAGCTTTTGGTGTCCTCCGCACTCTTGCACATAAATCAGGACTACACTGAGATTTTCTCACTGGATCTCATCATGGTAAAGCCTCTGGAAACTCAAAGGCAGGAAAGCATATGCAGGCCTGCTGTAACATCTGACCCTGCTCTGACTTCAGGGTTAAGATTGCTGGCAGTGCTAGTTTTTAGTTAAGGACAAACACTGCATGAGAGACAGCAAAGAGATATAAATGGGCCTTATCAGACACTCCTATACCTAGAGGACTGCACAGGCACCCTGGATGTCAGCAGTAGGATTCCCCTTAGGATGTTGCTAATTTATGATACAGCTCAGAATTGCTACAATTCTTCAGGCAAGGTCAAATTTTGGAGGTATACTTAAAACTACATGCATGAGCAGTAATGCATGAAACTGTGAAAAGAGAAATCCATCCTTTGACAGAACAGGAAGGGGGCTGTGTCAAGGCTAAGTGGGTGTGGGAAGTTTGCAAAAATACATTTCCTTCAGATTTAAGTGTCTTTCAGTTTCATGAGCAGAAATTAGAGGCGTGGCAGAGTCTTGATGTCATAGGTTTTGAGATGACGTCCACAGATGAGAAACTGGGTAGAATTTAGGGTTTAATTCTTGCAGTTGTAGCCATGAAAGACCTGTTTGGTGGCAGCAATTTTCAGTAACTACTGAGCTGGGAAGGCCTCAAATAAAGGCTTTGATGGATCCAAAAGTCTGTATACATTAAATGGCATAGGACAACTTGCAAACATGATAATGAATGCGGTTTTCACAAGGTCTTTCAAAAAGTCTGAACGTTTCAAAATTTTTACAGTTGTTAGGAGCAAGTTTGTCATGACAGCACAATTCTGGGTGTCAGGTGTCAAGAAGGTTTTTCACTGTGGGTTTACAAAATGACCTTGGGGAGCCTGGCTTATCCTAATACCTCAGTTTTCCAAGCAGTTACCTACAACACTACTGGCAAGAACTGGATTCATTAATTGCATTATAAATTTAAGGGCAAAAAGAAGACATGAAAAAATTCAGAAAGAGAAAAATAGAAGTCGCTCACCTCTGTCAGTTTCAACTACACAAAAAGTCCATTTGGTCCCATTTGGTTGATCGGTAGCTCTCCCCACTCTCATCAAGGATGACTTTCACTTCTACAAGCATTAGTTCACCCCTTTCTGTGGATGTCAACTATTTCTCATGTAAAGGTCCTGCTCCTCTTTCAAAATTACCTGTATTAAGGCAAATTATGTGTTCCCTTCCTTTCCTTGTTCAAAGTCATTTACATGAAGAATCACAGAACTGAGATTATAGATACTGGGGCAGGGAATGCAGAAATACAGCTAAGGCTGGAAATTTGGGTGAGCCTCAATTTATGGTGGACAGCCAAAGAACAAAGGTCTGATGTCATCATAAATCATTTATATTGCAAATGATTTAAAATAATGAAAACCCATATGCATTAAATTTTGACCTGTACATCCATTTGAGATATTTCAAGTAGACAAAAGATAGATTTTACATAAATCTTCAGTAAATGTATTTCAAAAAATATCACCAGGCAGCAAAGCCTAACTATTTTAAAAACAGTCTTTGTCTTATCCTTCAGCTCTTGCTTCAATGTGCATCATTCAAAACCAGTAAAAAATACTCAGACTGTCTGCCCTGTCCTTGAGAGAAAAGCAGAAAAAGATAAAAAACATAGAAGGAAAACTAGATAAAACAGCTTGTGAACAAATCCTGCCAAAGCTGTCCTTCACACTATTCCAGGTGTTACAGAGTACTTGCTACACCTTACCCAAGCCACCTATGACTTTTGAAGGAGTCTGTTTCCAACCCCCTCTGTAAATTCCAATGGTTGTATTCGGTATTTAGAACCTGTCACACACCAATGCATGCAATTTTATGGACCAGTTCCCAATCTGTGGGTTTTATCCTTTGGTTTATGCCAACTTATGCTGATGGAAGTTCATGCTCTTCCATGCTAGAAGCTACTATAGAATCTAGCCAAAAAGAGACTCTGAATCCCAGTCTCTGAATCCCAGTTCCACTACACTGTACAAATAATCAAATTCCTTCGGTAGATGCCTGGCATATCAACATCGGGAACTGAGCTCTGGGAACTGACTAGATACCTCTGTGAATCAAGGGGAGAAATTCTTACCAGGCTCTGCTACTGGATGCTCTAGAAAGACAAGGGAGATGACTCGAAGAGGGTTTCATCTAACTCTGCCAAACTAAACAGAGCAAAGTGATTTTTTCATTCCCTGTGCAAGATGCAAATGTTTGACAGTTCCCACAGGTACCACTCAAACAAGAGGGTGGAGATGGCAGATAATCCCCACAGTTCTAAACTCTTCGCAGCTCGCAAAGGTAGGAGCCAGCAGGCCAATGCCAGCAGTGACTTTGGAGCTCAGAGGGGCCTTTTTGTCACCATTTGGGTTTCCAGTAACTACAGAAGATTCTTAGTTCCTACCAGAGCTCTCAGCCAGGCCAGTTGTTCTGTTTGCTGGGGCTGGGCTTGCTCAGTAGCAGCCAGGACACCACCACACCTGGCTGGTGAGCCCTGGAGTTCCAGTGACATGGACTCCAACAGGCCTCACCCAATAGCTACTAGGGGTGAAAGGACCAGACTGAGCCACTGAGCTCTTCTGGAACTTTAAAAGAGCCAAACCTATAAAAAATCTGATTTTCAATGTGTTTGCTGAGAGACTAAAAAACACATCACCTCTTCTAATCACTCTGGAAGAGTTAAGTAAATAAGGGTATGAACCAAAAGGAATGCAGAAACTCTTCCTCTTTATAAAACAGGACTAAACTATCTCAGGTGGATTAGAAATGAGATAATTGGAACCATCATTTCATAAGATCATGGTAAAATTGTCTTAAAAATTTCAGGCACTATAATGAAGTCTTAAGTGTTGTTTTAGCTGACGGAATTAGGAGGAGTGTGAGTACCATGGACTAAGCAATCTTTCCAGGTACTTTATGTGGGTGAAAGCTACTTATTTTGTTTCAGGGAAACTTTTCTTTAGTAGTTTTAGACTGCTGGGCATGAGTAAACTTTTTATGTTGATAACTTGCTTGTGAATGGAAAGCTCTAATTATGGTAGATATTTATGGAGAAACTGTTCATCCTCTTTATCAATCTGACTAGACCAATACACCATTATTCATTAAATTCTCCTGTCTTTTACTGCTCAGTAATTAGGAATAGGCCCAGACACTTCATGTTTTTCACTACTCACAGTTGCATGGTGTTTCTGTATCAGGAGCTTATATTTAGGTGCCCATTGATGTTGTTTTTCATCCCAAGTGCTTTTGGGAAGGCGAACAGTTGATCATTATACTGAGTTTGCTTGTACCCCTGAGCACACTTAACCTAGAGCAGCAAATAGTTATTGTATTGCATTTTGTTTTGTGCCTCTGGGCACACTTAAGTCAATATACATGATGGCTAGTACCACATATTGTATTTGTCTGCACCCATGGGCCCTTGGAATTGCCAGTGTGAGGGAATTGGTGAATTAACTAGTGGTATGCCCGCTGGTGTACTTACTTCAAGAGCAATGCTATTGCTAATTGTTTAACTTAAACCTAATCATAATGCAAAATAACAGAACGGAAGTGCTGCAAGAATCCTGATTCACACAGAAAAGAAATAGTGACATTTGCTTAATTCTAAGCTTGTTTGTTGCCAAAACTGAGGAAGTTTTTGGGGCAGAAGTCTCTCATGGCTAATTGTCTTTCTTTCCCTCCCTGTTTTACAGTCAGCACAGACCTCTCTGCTCTTGTCAAGCTTCTATCTGCACAAAATCTAGTCCAAGGCTGGTGCTTACTTTGTTCATTAGTGATATTACCACCAGATGCTGTGTGAGATGGAGGCTGCTCTGGCTCAGCACTACAACAACCTCTTCAACAGCGCTATTGCTAACCTCTGAGTGGAAATGGTGCAGCACATAATGCTGACACAGTACAATTACCATTCCCTCCTCACAGCGTGTTCCAACGACACTGGCTGTCTCCATGCTGACTTGGCAACACCAGAACTGGCTTTGCGATGTATATTGTGGATCACTAGAAAATGTACACGTTTCTTCTTCTCTTGTTAGCCTGTTTCTTATTAGCCTGGTTCTCTCAGAACTCTGCTGAAAAATGGTAATTAAATGGTAAGGCTGAGTCTCAAGTCACACTGGCATGGATGAGCTGAGTTTCAGTGGTGCTGGGAGCCAATTTTTGCACTTGAAGAAATCTAAAGTGGGAGTCTTAAATACTGTCAGCAGAAGCCATTAATGCGAGGTACTGGATTAACCTTTTTTACCAGTAAAGTCATCTATCCTTACTAATAGCCCTTTATTTTTATGGGATTCTTTGGACAGTTTTTTGTTTGGTTTGGTTTTTTTTTTTTTTTTTTTTTTGGGGTTTTTTGTGTTTTTTTTTTTTTTTTTTTTGTTTTGGGGGTTTTTGTGTTTTTTTTTTTTTTTTTTTTGTTTTGGGGGTTTTTGTGTTTTTTTTTTTTTTTTTTTTGTTTGTTTGGGTTTTTTTGGGAGGGTTTTGTTTGTTTGGTTTGTTTTTTTTTTTCTTTTTTTTTTTGTTTATTTTATCTTGAGAAATTAATGAAGACATGGATTCTGAACAATGAATCAGTTGTTGGGGACAGTGTCAGACTAGACAAGTATGAGATATAGAAATGAGCAACAATGAAACTCTGCATTAGTCAGCCTGGTTAATCTAGCTCTTCCCAAGATCCTCAGGGAATACCTGCATAAGATCTGCAGAGGCATGTTGGATCAATTCTTCCTACCCAGCGCCGAATGATGCTGTTCAAGAGCAATACTCAGGCAGTATTGCTCACATGCCTCTGTTGGCACCAAGCTTTGTGTCCTTTTCCAACTTACAGGTAACATTCAACGTCAGCACTTCCAGGGTGATGCTGATAACAGATTATTGCATCTAATATTTCCATCCTCTTCTGCCCAGTTCTGTTAAAAAGGGATCTTCAAGTGTATGTGGAGTCTCCTCCTGTGCAACTGGAAGAGCCCTGGGTACACTTCAGATGATTCACAGGAAAGTTCTCCCCAGGGGTGGAGACCCCTCATCTTCCCTGGAAACACTGCTCCACTACTTAGGCCTTGTTAGAAGAGTCTGTGGGAAATGTGATTGGTTTGTTTTTACCCTTAAGATATTGGAGGGGGTTTTGGTTGTTTCCTGTTTGCTTGAGATTTTTTTGCTTGTTTTATTTGACTGGTTTTTGTAGTTGTTGTTTTTTTCTAGGAATCACATTATCTTCTGAGTGGGAAGGGACGCATAGTATCAAACAGTCCAACTCCTGCGCAGCACACCCCAGCAATCCCACTCCGTCCCTGAGAGCCTTGAGCTCTGCCAGCCTTGGCACCGTGCCCACTGCCCTGGGAGCCCGTTTAGTGCCCGACCATCCTCTGGGGTAAGCATCTTTTCCTGATATATCTGCCTAAACCTCCCCTGACACACCTCCAGCCGTTCCCTCGGGTTCTGTCACTGGTCGCAGAGATCGGGGCTACCCCTCCGGTGCCCCTCACGAGGAAGTTGTAGGTTGCGATGAGGTTTCCCCTCATTCTTCTCCATGCTGAACACACCAGGTGAACAAGTTTGGGTTTTGGTGTTTAGGGTTTTTTGGTTTTTTTCTTTTTTTTTTTTTTTTTTTTTGGTTTGGTCTTTTTTTTTTTTTTTTTTTTTGGTTTGGTCTTTTTTTTTTTTTTTTTTTTTGGTTTGGTCTTTTTTTTTTTTTTTTTTTTTGGTTTGGTCTTTTTTTTTTTTTTTTTTTTTGGTTGGGGGTTTTTTTTTTTTTTTTTTTTAATTTTTATGAGGTGGCCTCGTTCTTTCCGGTAGCGGAAACGGGACAGAGGCATCGCAGAGCTTTGGCAAGACTGCCTTTGCTAGCGGCTCCTCCGGGCCAGCTACTCCAGGCCGGCACAAGCACCAGTGCCTACTCCGCCGTTACCGCCCTCACGGACAAGTCCCGGACGGCGCCGGCTCCCGGCAGCTCCCGCGCTCGCGCAGGCGCGGGCAGGGCAGGGCCGCACCACCGGCCCCACGCTTGGGGGAGAGCGGCTCTGAGAGCTGCCGTCGCCGCCGTCGGTTCCGAGGACGCCGGCCAAGCTCCGGCTGTGAGCGGGCGGCGGCTGCAGGGGCACGGCCGGAGCTCCACGCTCTCCCGCGTTCCGAGCGCCCCGCCGCAGTTCGCCCCCCCTCGGCCGCCTGGAATGGTTCGGCCCGCGGCCCGGTCCGGCCTCTGAGGGGCCGCGGCCGCCATTTTGTGCGGCGGCGGTAGAGTGTGGTGGTGGTGGTGTTGCGAGATTTTTGGGACGTCGCTCTCTTCCCTGGCCGGTGAGCGAGGCCGGGTGGGGCCCGGCCCGACTCGGCTGCCCGCGGTGCTGGGGCGGGTGGAGCCGCATTCGGAGGTCGCGGGCTCGGGCGGGCCTGGCAGGCGGCGAGGGCTGTGCTCCCTGTTCCGCGGGAGTAGCCCATGGCGCCCCTGGGAGTTTCCGCCGTGCTCGGGGGCCAAGTCACTGTTGGTACCTCCGTACCTCCAGGACGGGCCGAGGTTTCCGGCAGGCCCGGAGGCTTTAGTGTTCATGACTAGCGAGCGCATCTCGGTGCCTCCTGTTGTGTAGTAAAGAGAGATTCGTGCCTCAGGCCGAAGAAGATGAAAGCCGCCTCAGGGGGCATAGGGTGATCGCTTATGCCTGCTCTTTCCCTTTTGTACTTCAGTAACTTCCAGCGAAGATGTCGGAGTATATCCGAGTGACGGAGGACGAGAACGATGAGCCCATCGAAATCCCGTCGGAGGACGACGGCACGGTGCTGTTGTCCACGGTGACGGCGCAGTTCCCCGGGGCGTGCGGGCTGCGCTACAGAAACCCGGTGTCGCAGTGCATGCGAGGAGTTCGGCTGGTCGAGGGCATCCTGCACGCCCCCGAGGCTGGCTGGGGAAACCTTGTCTACGTCGTGAATTATCCCAAAGGTTTGTCCTTGTGGCTTCGGTTCTCTGTTCAGGGCTGCTTTCTTTAACGTCCCAGTCACTGCTGATCTAACATGGCAACATGTTACTCTTTAAATCTCCGATTCACAGAGATCGGTGATTTATTCAAGTGTCTGTTCTGCCGAGTAGGTTTATCCCCATTGAGTTTTTTATTTTTTTAACACTATCTAAACAAGTACTTTAAAGACAAAGTCTTGTGTTACCCTTGAAGGCTAGCCTTGTATAGGCCTTCAAAGTGTACTGTGGTACCCTTTTTAGTGTACTGTAATCTCTGTACTCACAGATATTTTTCCTCAAGGCATTGGTACCATTTTGAAGTGCTCAGGAAAGGAGAAACCTGACCACCCTGCTCCACCCCCCAAAAAAGAGGGGAAGGAAATAAATTGCTAGTGAAGTAGTTTTGTTAAAAGTTCATGTTTTCCCCACCTTCACAGGACTGTGAATGTTGCTGGATAATTCTTAAGTAAACTAATGCAGAACTAACTGGGTCAGTTTGCATTTTGGAGGGGGACTTGATTGTGGATTTGCTTTGGTTCAGGGCAGATGTGTTGCATTTAGCTCTCAGCAGCTGGTGTGTGTCTCTTGCAGTCTATACTCTTCCTCATCCTGGGTTATAATTTAACACCATGCAGTTCGTAGTCAGTGAGCCAATTTCCAGTGCTGAAGATGTCTAATGTACTTTTTTATATTCAGATAATAAGAGAAAAATGGATGAAACCGATGCGTCATCAGCTGTGAAAGTGAAACGAGCAGTGCAGAAGACTTCAGATTTAATAGTCTTGGGTCTTCCCTGGAAAACCACTGAACAAGACTTAAAGGAATATTTCAGTACCTTTGGAGAAGTTCTGATGGTGCAGGTAAAATCCATTTGCAGCTCAAGTAAGGAGGGACATTGGGTAGATATCAGGTTCCTGAGAAAGCAGTAGAAACAAAGGAGCTTTATAAACATGGACAAGATCAGAAGCTGTGTCTCTTCCTAAGGATGTTTTTTTTTTTTTTCCATGAGCCTGTTAATTTTGGGAGAAGATGTTAAGGAATTAGAGGTTTCTGTGATAAGAAAGCTTGGAAGACAGGTGAACTCTCAAACAGATGTTTACCAAATTCATTCAGTAACAGCATGCTTCATACTAGTGGTTACTTCTGGGTTTTGGTTTTTTTCCACCTAGGTTAAGAAGGATATTAAAACAGGCCACTCGAAAGGTTTTGGGTTTGTTCGGTTCACGGATTACGAAACCCAAGTGAAAGTAATGTCGCAGCGTCACATGATTGATGGAAGATGGTGTGACTGTAAACTTCCCAACTCTAAGGTACTTTGGGATTTACTAGTGCTTTTATTTGTACCAAACACTCCCAAGTGCACCTCTTCATCAGCTGTGTTAGGGGAGAGCAGCTGCACAGATTAACTATCTGCTCTCGGGTGTGGCTTTACTGTGAATGAATAGAACAAGTGAGAGCAAAGAAGGAAAACGGAGCAGGTGGGTGAGCTGGAAGTAATTTGGGAAAATCGCTCATTATGCGAGGGAATGAAGTACAGATAGAAATCTGTGTTTGATGTCCAGCAGTACCTGCCTAACTTGCCTGTTGCATTAATAAATGCAGAATAAAGCAGATGGAATCACTAATTTGGGGAAGAGCAGAACAAGTCTTTGAGTTCCAAACTGAACCTATAGCTTCTCTTCTTCTCTCTGTATGTAATTATTACAAAAAAGTGTTCTGCAATGGCCCTGTCGCCATCCCTGTGTGTTGCTCCCATGCTCATTTTCTTGTGGTTCTTCCCCCCCACCTTTACCAAGGTGCAGCCATGTTCTTGGAATAGAATTGTTAACGTTTATTTATTTTAAGTCTTAAATTTACAATCTCAAACTTTCTTCAATCAGCAGCCCTCAGAACAGGCTAGATTAGAGTGTCACCTACCATCATGTAACTCAGTTCTCAAGGACTACAGTTGTGATAGTTTTTCCCTTCAATTCTCTCCAGCAAAGTCCCGATGAGCCTTTGCGCAGCAGGAAGGTGTTTGTTGGACGCTGCACCGAGGACATGACGGCAGATGAACTCCGACAGTTCTTTGCCCAGTATGGGGAAGTGGTAGATGTCTTCATTCCTAAACCTTTCCGAGCTTTTGCTTTTGTTACATTTGCAGATGATCAGGTAAGTCTTAAAATGTTTTAACTTCATGGACTACAATATAGTAGCATGATAAAGTATAATTTCTGGAACTACACATGAAATGCTTACTTGTCCACTGTCTGATTTATTGAATGGACTGAGAGTATGATTTTAGGTACAGCTGTGCAGACAGGACTTTGTACTGCGGTTAGGGTAGTGATGAATGCAAAGCTAAATCACTTCAAATTGAATTAAGTACATGCATTTGCTTTCTTTGCAGGATAAATATCTGCTCAGGATTGTAGGGATGTTTTGTGTTTTGTCTTGTACTGCTAACATTTTTGGAAAACAGGACATCTAACATACATTTAATCAATCCTTTATTTCTTATAGGTTGCCCAGTCTCTTTGTGGAGAGGACTTGATCATTAAAGGAATCAGCGTACATATATCCAATGCTGAACCTAAGCACAATAGCAGTAGACAGTTAGAGAGAGGTGGAAGATTTGGTGGTAACCCGGGAGGCTTTGGGAATCAGGGGGGGTTTGGTAACAGCAGAGGAGGTGGGGGAGGACTGGGCAATAACCAGGGCAGCAACATGGGTGGGGGTATGAACTTCGGGGCATTTAGCATCAACCCTGCCATGATGGCAGCAGCGCAGGCGGCCCTGCAGAGCAGCTGGGGGATGATGGGCATGCTGGCCAGCCAGCAGAACCAGTCAGGGCCCTCAGGAAACAACCAGCCTCAGGGCAACATGCAGCGGGAGCAGAACCAGGGTTTTAGTTCAGGCAACAACTCGTACGGAGGGTCCAACTCGGGGGCAGCAATAGGCTGGGGCTCGGCCTCAAATGCAGGCTCCAGCGGTGGGTTTAACGGAGGCTTTGGTTCAAGCATGGATTCCAAGTCGTCAGGCTGGGGAATGTAGACGCAGTGGGCTCTGATACTGACTCTATGGTGGGAAATCAAATTTTTCTAACTCATGGTAAGTATACTGTAAATTACGTATATACTAAAGTTTTCCAAATGAATTTGTTCAGTGTGCAGTATATTCAGCAGTATTTTTGACATTTTTCTTTTCTAAAAAAAAAAAAAAAAAAAAAAAAAAAGAAAAAGAAAAGAAAGGTAAAAGGAATTTTCTAACTTTGTTACATATCTGGTTGGAATTCTGAATGTTTGGAAGTGGACTGCTGTTTGCCCAATAGGTGAACTAACACTACAGTCAATAGGAAAGGTTTCTCTTGTAATACTTTACCCCTTGTTTCCTGGCTACCTGAATTCTTTGCATGTTCAAAATGGAACCATTGGTCAGAAACAGCATTCTCTCCCTCTTGTTTTTAATTTGATCCCACCATAAGACTCTCCAAGCGCCCCGTTGGACAGCACAGTGTCATTTTTGTTTGTGTTTGTTTGTTTTTTTTAACACTGTTTTCCCTCCATACTAAAGTACGATATGAAGGCTTCATTTAATCTCCGCAGTTCATCTCATTTCAAATGTGTATGGAAGAAGCACTTCATTGAAAGCAGTGCTGTAAATATTCTGCCTTAGGAATACTTCTGTCTACATGCTTTCTCATCCAAGAATACTTCATCACACCGCACATGCTGCGTCTTAGACGGTGGGTGTTCCATTTTTATCCGCTACTCTTTATTTCATGGAGTCGTATCAACGCTGTGAACGCAAGGCTGTGAGATGGAACCAGAAGGCTGTTTGAACTTTTGAAACCATGTGTGGGATTGGTGGTGGTGCCGAGGCATGAGAGGGCTGGTATGTGCGAGATAAAGGAGCGAGCGCATGCAGAGACCTGGTGGTGCATTAATGGGATTTTATTTGACTTGGCGAGATGTCTCTCAATCCTGTGGCTTTGGTGAGAGAGTGTGCGGAGAGCAATGGTAGCAGATAACGTACGAGTGTTTATTGCATTCAAAGGACGTCCACATGTGGAAGACTTTAAGTGGGTTCTCTACCTAGTTAATCAGTTAGTTGAATGTGTTACGTGAAATGGAGTATTTGTATTTCTTTTCCCTTATGTCAACTGCTGTGAATGCTGTATGGTGTGTGTTTTTTTTTCTGTTAATGATCTGTAAGTGTGGTAATGTGACTTGAAGATGATGGGGGTTTGTGATGAGAACATTGAGCTTGTGGTGTGCTTTGCAATAGCTCTTTTAGCAGAGATCACTAGAGCTCAGTGTGCCTCTCCAGGGTGGAAGTTCCACTGTTTGTAAGATATCCAAAAGAATGCTGTTTGCTGCAGTTTCGTGTTTGGATGCTTTTTATAAGATTTGTCACTGTAGGAAATTCTTAAATAAAACTGATTTAAGTAATATGTGTCTTTGTTTTGCAGCCCTGAATGCAAAGAATTCATAGCAGTTAATTAATTTTACCCTTTTGCGATGAACTTCTGTAAAGCTTTTTGCAGTCACTCGGTTTGTTTCAGATAAGCAGGTTCTAAAGGAGCCACCGCTCAGCACGTATCGATACCTGATACTCTGCTCTAAGCCACTGTACCCTCTATGTCACTGTGCAGTGACATAGGTCTAAAATCCAGGTCCCACACCTTGGGGTGCCCGCACCTAGACTGGTAAGCAGCTCCCTCCCGATTTCATCTGTGCCAAGGAACATTACTTGTTCTTTTAGCAATGGAAGTTCCTTATCAGAAATGGGTTGGGGGAAAGAGAGTTGCTGTCATGATGGATTTCTGTCCACATCTCCTTTGGGGATGGATGTTTTTAACTTGTTTCTGGATCAGCCCACTCAAGGGAAACAGGCTTCTGCCACACTTCCAGCCCAGAAGAACTGTTAACTCCTGTTAATACTAGTTACAGGATAAACTTTCCAGATGAATAAAGCGCTGTAAATATACACAGACTGCTAAAGTTTGAACTGACTTATGACAGGTGCAGAGGTGTCACATATGATAGGAGGCAGCTTCTTAACAAAATGCACGGCATTAGAGCAGAAACTAGTGGAAGGTTATTTCCACTTGTGGTATGAGCTTGAGGAACTGTGTTGTGTACTTGGGGTTGCAATCCACTGCAGCTTGGATCTGTATTTTTCTATACACCGTAATACTGTGCTGTAGCTGTGAATAGTCTGAATATGGATATTTACACAGTTTTTAACCTATGTAATTTTCAAGTGAATCTTCATTACTCTATCCCACTGAGGCTTGTGAATAGCAGAGCATCTAAACAGCAAACAAAACTGCATGACTGAGTGTTCCACCTGCAGAATTAAAAAATCAGTTGTGCCTTAATGTGCTTGGTTTAAAGAGCGTTTCTAGACACCCAGGCTGAGAAAGAAATCCCCACATTTGTTCATATTCCACTGAAAAAGTTGCTTACATTTTTTTTTTCTGCACCTTAATCAGAATAATCTCCAAACTGTCCCATCTGTGAATTTTGCATTTTAGCACTTGCCCTATTACCAGCTACTTCTGCTGAGTAACACTTAAAAATGGTATTCTTGGACCTCCAAAGACTAACTGTGACCCCCCCTGCAAGGAACCTCATGGTAAGTTTTTGTAATTAGCATGGTTTTAACTCTTGTTTAAATTGCTCAGGTTTAGGTTTAAAAGGCTGGTTGGCTGCATTGAGTAGTCTTTGCTAATAATTTTAGCCTTCCTTCACCTTCAAACAAAATCTGAAAATTCTAGAATTTCAAGTCTCAGTAGCATTTTAACTGCTTTGCATACTTGAATGTTTATGTGAGTAAATAAACTATCACTGAAAATACACTGAAGTGTTTTGAGTCTTTATTGTTTTTAAAGAGATACTTCATTTTCAGTTGTATTACTTCAGAAAGTGAAATGCTAATGAAAGAATCCAAGATGTAAGAAAGAGGAAATTTATGTATATTGTAAGGGGGTCAATATAATAGAAATTTTTTTTTTTCTAACAGTGCTAATTAGCTCCAAGAATCTGTTGTCCACTGTACTTGGACTGAAACTCTGAATGTGAAAGCTTGTTCTTCAGAAAACACCAGTTTTACAGGTGAAAGCTGGAAATTGTCAGGCACAGGCTGTGCAGCAGTAATCCGTAGGGGCACAGGGACAACAGGGCCGGGAAAAGCCCCCGCATACAACAAGGAGCTGGTGCTGCACACCTGAGGAATAAGTGGAGGGATGTCCTCTGCAGGCTCTCATTGGAGCTGTCTTCAGTCAGAAGCTGCAGTCAAACAAGAATCCACAGCACTATTTAATGTCACCCTTGAGTAAGAAGTGACGCGGTTAAATGAATGACACACTCCGTGCATTCACAGAAGGCTATATAACTTTATTAAGAACCCCTTCCATTTCATACTGTAGTTTGCTACAGGTGGATCTAAATGGTCCTTCGATTAAAATACTGTCACTCTCTGATCAGACTATTGCATCCACAATTTAAAACAAATGAATAAAGCATGCTGTAGGCAGATGGCACCTTTGTACAGCTGAAGGACTTCTAACAGCTGCTGGGACATTTCTTGCTCACCCCATCACCTGCAATCAATCTTCCTGGTAAACAGGTATGTGTAAGATTAGTACTGATTGAGATTTCCTGCTCCACTGTAACCAATACCATTATCAAAGGAGATGAGATAGAAATTTAACTCATGAAGGTTATAAAAATTATCTCCCTGGCCACCTTCATAGTGTTTTCTCAAAATTCCCAATTTAGTCCTCATAGATGGGATATTTTGATCAGCTGTACAGTAAGCAGCTGTTAGAACACCACTGCCATGCACAGCTGAGCCACCTTCAAACTCTTCTTACCCTGTAGTTAACACTACTTATCAGGGAAGCTCTCCAGGCTCATCTTCCCTTCCTCCACGAACTCACTCCCACAAAGTGCAAAACAACGACACCAAAAGCTGTTTCACAGTTTGAGATCTAAATACTGAATTATTGTGCTCATATGGATTAAATTAAGTTAATGATTCTAAATGTAATTCCTGGATTGTTCTGGAATGGTAAAATTGCTTGCAAATGAATATTTGATTTAGAATACAATTTTCATTAGTATTGCATCCCTTGGAAAAGTTCTGTAACCAAGAGAGACAGCATTGCTGAGGAATTTGGGCACAGAGGAGGAAGAGCATTTGTTCTGAATGTAAATTAAGGTAATTGGAATATATGGATATTCTAATCTAAAAGATAAGAGGGACAATTATGCTATTATACTGTACAATGTTTCTCTCAAAACTTAGTCTTGGATCTTGACTAATTTTGTAGAGTAATGAATTTAGCAGTTCAGGTATTAAAAACCCAAATATGACCCACAACCCTGTACTCAGCACCAAGGGGATTCTTTTCCCCTCAAAAATACTGCTGTACCATGGTTCAATCTTCCCCTCAGAAACAATGCCAATAATTTTAAAAGCAACAATTTAGTTAATTATGAAACCGTGTTTTCCAAAGAGATCTGGAATAAAAGAACATTGGCTTTTTACTCTCATCATAGAGAACTGAACTGAGTTCTGGGCATTACTCTGCAGTAGGAGGCCTTAGCCCTGACCAAGGCGTGTTCAATAGTAAATGATTTAACAAATGTACAGACAATAATAGAGATTACAGTCACACTGAGAGGGTATAATAACATTTCCAGTGTTGTTACCACTTAAACTGCAACTGTAGCACTTGCTATTCTGAAAATCAGCATAACATAAAGATAGCAATTCACTGATGAAAGGAAGAGTGAAAGTATACTGCCAAACCAGCTTAAAGGTACTCCAGGAAAATCTAAAAAAGCCACAGGGCAGTACCTGCTCCATTGCTTAACAGCAGATTAGCCAAGCTGGGCAAATTTCCCCTGCCTGCACAAACACGCCACTACACACTTGGCACGAGGCACAGGAGTGCCCAGCTACCTGCTGAAACTCTGAACGTTGCTGGATGCCCCCCCGGACCCAAGCTGCCACTACCAGCAACCCTGGCCACAGGACCCTGGACACGAACGCCGGCCCTT
>NW_024503791.1:0-11584 GCF_017590055.1 Onychostruthus taczanowskii
TCTTCATGCTCAGTCTCTCCCTTCTTCATAGCGAAAGGTTTCTTGAGTGGGTGGCCATGGTCTGCCCCTGATGGAATGGTCTTTTATCCTGTTGGAGCTGATTTAGCAGAGTTGCTGTGTTGGCCTTATCAGTTTGTTCCTTTTCTTAGGCACAGTGCCTATCCATAAGAATTAATAGCAAATTGAAAGAAAAATGACTGTGAGGAAGTCACATGGAGAATTTCAATGAGGTCATTGTGGAGAACCATGCCTGATTTAGTTTTCTTTTGTCTTGGTCATTAATAAGTCAGTGTTGCCACAATACTGTGTTGGGTTCTTTTCAAGGAAATTGGAGGGAAGATACTGATGTCATCTTCCCAGCGGATTCCATCACTTCCCACAAAGCACAATGTTCTTAGGTGCTGCCATTTGTTGTTACTCTGTTCTGAGTGCTGTTTCCCCAAGGAGCCTGGCTCCAGGCAGACACCAGGTGCACATTCCCCTTCCAGGCACTCAGTGGTGCTGCCTGCAGCAGGGAGCTGAGCCAGGTACAGCCAGCTGCGCTGAGAAAAACAGGCTCTCACCTGGCTGTGGCTGTGGTCACCTGCCTGCAGGGACATCCCTGCCCCTGCAAGTGCAGCTCTTGCTCTGCCTTAGCCTGGTGCAGAGCATTTTAAGGCAGCACCATGGTGGCTTTTTGGAGAGACAAAACTACACTTCTGAATTTCTCATTCAGGAAATTCTCTTTCACATGTGACTGAAGATTTGTGTGATTCTTGGAGGTGGTGTACTTAGATCCTTAGGGAATATTTAACATTCAGTAGCTGGGTTTGAGGGCTGGCAGTAGTGAGACAATTGTGGAACTTGGGGCCACTTCTGTTTTGGGCTGGAACAGAGAATCTCAGGTGGGACGTGTGTGGTTGCTGGTAGGGTGCAGGGTACCTTTGCAGTATGATCCATACAGTACCAGTTTGGGACTGGGCTTTGTCACAGAATCAGAGAATATGCTGAGTTGAAACAGAATCACTGAAGGATATTCAAGATCAGCTCTGTCCCCAAGAACATCCATCATCATTTAAAATCTACTTCTTTGTCTTCTCACAGCTTCCGATTTGATGCTTTTTCTTTTTTCCTTTCCTTTGGGAAAACAAGAAGATGTGAGAAGAGCCAAAGCAAATGCTTCATGTCCTGCCCCTGAGAAAAAGAGAGCAAAGGCCATGAAGCCTGCAGAGAGTGAAGAGAATCCTTGCAGTGCTGTTTATCGCCGGCCCTACAGGGACAGGGTGATTCATTTACTTGCTCTGAGGACTTACAAGAAGCCAGAGTTACTTGCTCGCTTGCAGAGAGATGGAGTCATGCAAAAGGACAAGGACACCCTTGGAAAGATCCTTCAGCAGGTGGGATTGTGGAGTTGATGTCAGCAATTTTTCCACCACACTAATATTTTGTTCCTAATTGTCATTAACCTTTGCAAGTGCAGCTCTTGTTTAAAATGAAGGGCCTAGTTAGTCAGCAGTAATGGACAGTAGGCTGAAGATTTTACAGAAAATTTCTTCTTCCTTTTAGCCAAATGACAGCAAGGCATCGCGCAATGGAAATGCGTGGGATATCAAATTGTATAACCCGCTTGGAGGTAGGGTTGCCTTTCATATTTTGCTCAATGTCTGTAAGATTTTCAACTTGGCAATTTAACTTTGCAGCATATCCTTGGGACAGGGGATCTCTTGTGTTCAGAGCTCTCAGCTGGAGGTTTGGCCTCAGGTCAGCCTTGCAGTCTCTTGTCATTGCATTCAGGCACTGGTTTGTTTTCCCCTGAGAAAGCCTGCCAGTCCTTCCTTGTTCCCCTATTGCTTTGAATTTGGAGCATGGAGGTAAAGGTTTGGACCACCTTATGCACTTAAATTCACAGTCTTGGTAGCTCATGTTTTGGATTGACAACTAGATTTTGGAGTACTTAGGCACAGTGCCTATCCATAAGAATTAATTGCAAATTGAAAGAAAAATGACTGTAAGGAAGTCACATGGAGAGTTTCAATGAGGTCATTGTGGAGAACCATGCCTGATTTAATTTTTTTTTTCTTGGTCATTAATAAGTCAGTGTTGCCACATTACTGTGTTGGGTTCTTTTCAAGGAAATTGGAGGGAAGATACTGATGTCATCTTCCCAGCGGATTCCATCACTTCCCACAAAGCACAATGTTCTTAGGTGCTGCCATTTGTTGTTAATCTGTTCTGAGTGCTGTTTCCCCAAGGAGCCTGGCTCCAGGCAGACACCAGGTGCACATTCCCCTTCCAGGCACTCAGTGGTGCTGCCTGCAGCAGGGAGCTGAGCCAGGTACAGCCAGCTGCGCTGAGAAAAACAGGCTCTCACCTGGCTGTGGCTGTGGTCACCTGCCTGCAGGGACATCCCTGCCCCTGCAAGTGCAGCTCTTGCTCTGCCTTAGCCTGGTGCAGAGCATTTTAAGGCAGCACCATGGTGGCTTTTTGGAGAGACAAAACTACACTTCTGAATTTCTCATTCAGGAAATTCTCTTTCACATGTGACTGAAGATTTGTGTGATTCTTGGAGGTGGTGTACTTAGATCCTTAGGGAATATTTCACATTCAGTAACTGGGGTTTGAGGGCTGGCAGTAGTGAGACAATTGTGGAACTTGGGGCCACTTCTGTTTTGGGCTGGAACAGAGAATCTCAGGTGGGACGTGTGTGGTTGCTGGTAGGGTGCAGGGTACCTTTGCTGTGTGATCCATACAGTACCAGTTTGGGACTGGGCTTTGTCACAGAATCAGAGAATATGCTGAGTTGAAACGGAATCACTGAAGGATATTCAAGATCAGCTCTGTCCCCAAGAATATCCATCATCATTTAAAATCTACTTCTTTGACTTCTCCCAGCTTCTCATTTGACACTTTTTCTTTTTCCCTTTCCTTTGGGAAAACAAGAAGATGTGAGAAGAGCCAAAGCAAATGCTTCATGTCCTGCCCCTGAGAAAAAGAGAGCAAAGGCCATGAAGCCTGCAGAGAGTGAAGAGAATCCTTGCAGTGCTGTTTATCGCCGGCCCTACAGGGACAGGGTGATTCATTTACTTGCTCTGAGGACTTACAAGAAGCCAGAGTTACTTGCTCGCTTGCAGAGAGATGGAGTCATGCAAAAGGACAAGGACACCCTTGGAAAGATCCTTCAGCAGGGGAGATTGTGGAGTTGATGTCAGCAATTTTTCCACCACACTAATATTTTGTTCCTAATTGTCATTTGGTCCTCCACTGTTTCCATTAAATAGTAATGAGCAAGTTAGGAAATGCTCCCTGTTAAGTTTTTCCATCAACTTCATCCAGAGGTCTCAAGCTGCAAGTCCATGTGACAAAAAGAAAGAAAACTTCAAAACTTTTGGGCATTGTTATTTTGCTAGAATAGCTGGCAATGAGTAACACTTTGTAATGTTGTTGCTCCTCATGCCTTATTCCCTTCCCTTTCTTTTCCGTGCATTGTTTTAACTGCTTCATGGAGTAACTTCACAGGGGTTCCTTGACTGGGTGAAATGGTTTGTCATGGCACTTAAAAGTTCCTGGGATAAGTTCCAGAGCAGAGAAATTCAGGAACTGCCAAGGCCAGTATTTCATTTGAATAGAGTTGTAGCCCATCAATGGCACTTGGCTTCTGCTGGGATCTGTGAGGATTGCCTTCCAGGGAAGATTGTTCCAGACAAATCCTCCATGATAGAGGTGATAGCCAAACTTTGAGCAGAGGGTTTCTTTCCTGTCATGTGGATTAAATCTCCATCTTCCTTGGACTATTTTATTCAGTAACTTCTCCAGTGCTCCTCTGAATTCCACTGGTATTTCCTTATCCCAGCCAGTAATAGAATGCACACCCACTGAAAGATGCAGTGGTTCTTTCCTTCCTTTTTCAATATTCCCTGTTCCCCTAGGCTGTTGCTGAATTACGCAAGCATTAATATATCAAGTAGGAACACTTCCTCTTTAGCTAGGAAAAAAGTGTTTTGGAACCTAGTCAAGGGAGGCAAATTCAACATGGATACACTTTCAGTTGATCCCACAGTGACTTTTAAGAACTCATTTCCTGAACCTCTGAAGTTTGTTGCTGGGTTGCCCAGGACAGTGGCAGGGTTTTTTTCACCCTGAAGACATTCACAATATTATGAGAGCCATGTCCTGCCCTCTCAGCTGAAGTAGCCCATTTAGATTTCAAGCTGATTATAAATTTTCAAGGCCCAGCCCCTTAGAAGGTAAAGGATGAAAACATTTTCTCCTATTCCATTGCAATGTTTGAGGAGATTGCCTTGGAGGCAATGTGCTGGATGAGGTGTGAACTGCCTCAGGGTCCTGGTTTGCATTCTGAAAGGGCTGTGTGAGCAGCCCTGCACCCTGAAATGCCTTGCTCAGGCTTTTGTGGCCATCAGAGCAAGTGGGGGTTTATTTTGCATAAATCTCAAAAGGGCAGCGTGAACTTGCTGAGATCTGGTACACACACACTTGCCTCCCTTCCAACACAACCTGAGTTCTGCTTCTAAGAAGTGAATCCCTGATTCTGGGTATCTTTGTTACTTTTACATTTTTTTCAGCTGCAGAGAAACAGACAACCCCGACCTGTATTATAAATGTCTACCTTGTTTTCAAGGAGAAAAGAAAGGTCAAAGTTGTGACAGATGGTGGTGGTGTATTAGATGAGTTATTCAGTGTGTTGCAGGGATCAAATTGATGGAGACTTTCCCTATGGGCTTTTCTGTGGAACTCTGAGCAGGTGTCAGGTGATGAAGTCTAAACCAGCACTTTTGATATCAGTACTCTTGAGGTTTTACTCTCCCTCATTTTACCATTTTGAGCAGACTTTGAATTTGTCTTGAGGAAGATGTGAACCTCATTTCTTTTCAAGGAAATCATCAAGGCATGTGCACGGCCTTCTCATGGCAGGACTTGGCTGGAATGAGCCCTGGCCCTGCCACATGAAGAGGGACTCTGGGTCCTGACCACATTTCCTTGCACATTGTGGCACTAAATGTGGTTTTTTAAAGGAACTCTTGCTAGATATGAATGGAGATACTTGGTTGTTTCCAAATGGTGAAACATTAATATGGCTTAAAACTCATGCAATAGGGGAATAATCAAGCTCTGTGCAAAAAGACATTGTTGAGTTCAAATTGGGTGCTCACAAACAGCTGCACAGAACAATCATATTTCTCTAGTGTGCATGCAGCAACCATAATGAAGATTTGTTTTCCGAAATGTCTGCCCATAGGTAGCCAAGTGGAATCCAAAGGAGAATTCCTTCAGTCTGAAGGAACATCTGTTTCAAACCCTTCAGACTGATTGGCCTGGATACACTGAGATAGACAGAGAGAATTTGAAGTTAATACTTTCTGGGTAAGTTCAGTCTTTGGGAGAAAAGGAAAAAAAAAAGGCCCTGGAAATGAAGCCTAGATTCTTAGAATATGCTGAGGTAGCAGGGACCTGCCAGAATCCTGATAGAGAGAGACATTCAGTAGGAAGATATCATCACCACATGGACCCTCTGTCATCCAGCTGGTCCTTCCTCACCCTTGGACTTCTCAGTGCTGTGGGTCCCCAAGTCTCTCTGGAGGTACCACCTTTACACTGTCCAAGATTGGGGTATCCACAGGGTGGTCACAGCTGTCCCCACATCTTGAGCTAGAAGCCATTGAAGCAGTGGTTTTCCAAACTCTCTTCAGTTTATGGAAACATGTCAGTCAAATCTCAGTGATTCCAGGGTTGTTCATTGAACCCAGACTTTTCATGGAAACTCCAAAAGCTGTATAAGCTACAAAAACCTACAAAACCTGGGCTGTGGTTTCCTGTAGATCTACTTTGAACTGGGCTGTGAGTTCCTCTCCATTCCAGCTGCAGAATTACTTTCTTCAAAAGCTGTGCAAGGTGGTTCAGACTGAAAACAACACTGAAAAGCTAAACAGAAATCTAAAAAGAACACTTGATTTCTGATGACAAGAACACAGCCAGTAGGGCAGAGTTCAGTTGCTTTGTTAAATCTGTGGGTTGTCTCTTTTGGAGGCTGACCTTGCAAATTCCAAGTTGAGTTTAGCCTGGAGGCAGGTTTAGAGTGTGCAGATGCCTCTTGCAAGTGCTGGTGTGCTTGTAGAGACAGGTGCTTTGAGATGGTCTTCCCACATTTCTTCTGGACATGCACACAGTACCTGCAAACCTTGGGATGCCTTTGGAAGGATTTCTGCTTGAATCCATAAACACAAGGGCAGATTTTATCAGGAGCCAGTAACAAAATTCTGCACAGCTGGTGAAGGAAAAATCTCTTCTGTGTTTCAAGTTGGGGCTTAGGCTGAAGCTTTCGTGTGGACTGAGCCATGAGAGCAAATGCACTTTTGGAAATGAAATGCTCACAGCAAAGTCGTTCCTCCAAATTGTATTGAACATGCTCTGACTATTGGTATTTCTGTCCAGGTTTATTATCAATTTACATTTCCTTTTGTATTTCTGCTATACAATGTAATGGTTTTAACACTAAAATCAAGAAAAGCAAGTAGAATATGACATGAACTGCTCTTTCATCGAGATTTAAAGTTCAAGTGGCCTAAAGATTGGCAAGAATGGCTGAGTTTGAACAAGATTACTTTGGGCCTCTGGAATTGGCAGGGAAGTGGGGATAAAAACATGGCATGAGAAGACCTTCAGCCTTCTTCTTCTTCATTTCTTGTTCGAACCTCGATGTTGGTCTCTCTCAAGCTGTTGTCTTTTGTGAAGCTGCATCTGTTGCTGCATGACTTGAATGGCTGGGCAGATGCCACCTCATGCCTTCATATGAGAAAAGCTGAGCTGGGGCTAACACTGTGGGAATGCACAACCTGTAGAATAAAGTGGCCATTCCCTCTTTCTAAACCCCAGGACAGGCTACTGTGGAGAAGGTCGTGTGTGCCCTATTATTGAATGTTGTTGCTTCTTCTAAAGAATTTATTGCTAAAAGAAAGCTCTGAAGGACTTTTTTTCAAGACTGTCCAAGGGGGATCTTTCGGCCTTTTAATGATCTCCTGATGAAGAGTGTCAAAATTCTGCTTTTCTGCAGGAGCAAGAAAAGATACTTCCATTGCCTCCACATGCTCTGCAACAAGTAAAGGTTTATTATCAATTTACATTTCCTTTTGTATTTCTGCTATACAATGTAATGGTTTTAACACTAAAATCAAGAAAAGCAAGTAGAATATGACATGAACTGCTCTTTCATCGAGATTTAAAGTTCAAGTGGCCTAAAGATTGGCAAGAATGGCTGAGTTTGAACAAGATTACTTTGGGCCTCTGGAATTGGCAGGGAAGTGGGGATAAAAACATGGCATGAGAAGACCTTCAGCCTTCTTCATTTCTTGTTCGAACCTCGATGTTGGTCTCTCTCAAGCTGTTGTCTTTTGTGAAGCTGCATCTGTTGCTGCATGACTTGAATGGCTGGGCAGATGCCACCTCATGCCTTCATATGAGAAAAGCTGAGCTGGGGCTAACACTGTGGGAATGCACAACCTGTAGAATAAAGTGGCCATTCCCTCTTTCTAAACCCCAGGACAGGCTACTGTGGAGAAGGTCGTGTGTGCCCTATTATTGAATGTTGTTGCTTCTTCTAAAGAATTTATTGCTAAAAGAAAGCTCTGAAGGACTTTTTTTCAAGACTGTCCAAGGGGGATCTTTCGGCCTTTTAATGATCTCCTGATGAAGAGTGTCAAAATTCTGCTTTTCTGCAGGAGCAAGAAAAGATACTTCCATTGCCTCCACATGCTCTGCAACAAGTAACCAACCAGACTACTTGAGGTGAGTCAAATAGCAATTCACTCTTGCCACTCTCAGTGGGGTGCAGAGTCCATCTCTTTCCTGTGCTGAAAGGACGAGTTTGAGCAGGTTTTGTTGGGCCTCCAGGGCTCAGAGCAGAGATGTTGGCAAGGGCAGCCAGGCCTCCTGCAGCTCTGGGGCTCTGGGGCAGCTGCGGGCTTTGGAGCAGGCGTGGCAGGAGGCTCACATTGCTCCGAGACCTCCCAAAATGTGGAAAGGCATCTGTAGTTTTCTTTTCAAAATTATCCTGCACACTAGTCAGGTGTATCAGGCCTGGCATGCATCCTTGGCACAAGTTGTTGTCTGTCCTGCTACTGAATATGAACTTGTTAACAATTTACTCCTTGTAAATATTAATCTCAGGGGGGTTTGAAGGATCGATTCTGACGTGGTTTTTGTCATCCAATAAGAAGCAGACCTTCAGGCCCAGAGGAGCAGAAGCATTGTTGTGCGAGTGTTAGAATGTGTCATCTATTCTCATTGCCACTTCATCTTGGATTTGTATCAAGAGCTTGATAAACCTCACACCTGCTGATTTGAGAGAGAAGGGAATGAAGAAGGTTTGATTCCCATCAGTGGCTTTAAGCATTAATGAGTTTTGCCCTCCTTAGGAGCTGATATGCTTTGGATATTTCTTGTTGTAGTTTCTGACTTGTCTGGAGTTAGTTTTTGTGGCTGTACTACAGATGCCTCATTTCCATGCTCAGTGATGTAGCTGCTCTCCACTGGAAGAACCAAATATTCTCATTAACTCTGCTTTGCCCTTAGACAGATGAGAATGTAGCTCACAAGTCCAACTCTGTGCACTCAACTCCATAAATACATTCCTTTACAAAAATATTTTGCAGAGGAATTTTTGCAATCGTATTTAACTTAATTAAGTTTTTCATATATAGGAAGAGGTTATAATTTAGTAATGTTTCCTCTCTTCCTGAAGCTGCTCTGTTTGTTTTTCCTTTGACATTTGAAATGAGGGCACATAATTTCTAAATGTGCTCCACTTGCTCATGAAGAAAATCTCTACAATGTAAGCAATAAGTAACTAGAAATGGGCCACATAGAAATGTGGCAGGTTCCCAGAGTTACCTGACCACATTCCCATGAAGAACATGAGCTTGAAAGTAGAAAATGTTAGTCCCAGAGCCACTGACTCAAAGCTTGGGTGTCTGTGTTTGACATTACCCTGTGCTTGGTGTAAAATTATATCTGTGTTTTATGGAATAGAAACATACTCAAATGTTCTCTTAGAGTTCACTCTAATGAGAAAAATAGTATCATTTTTTCCTTTAGAAAATACGTTGCCATTGCCTCCTTGGAGCAACGCCAGCGCTACAAGGATGACTTCAATGCAGAGTATGAGGAATATCGGAATTTATATTTTAAGATTGACAAGATCATCAAGAAGTTCAGACAATTTCAGGAGCAATGGAAGTCTCTGACTCCAGGCTCCAAAGCCTATCAGGTAAAGAAGGATAAAACCATGAAGACTGTGCTTCATCACAGCAGTGTTTTGGATTCCCTGGAGCTGCTCAGTGAGACAGAGGGAAACTGTGGAATTGGCATTTATGCTCAGACACTGCCTGGGCTGGGTCTGATTTTTGCAAGACCCTGCCCAAAAGCCCCTGTTTGAGCTGTCTATGAAGAAACAGTTATCTGTGAGAGGTGTCCCAAGCAGAGTCTTAGAGCATGGGTGCTTCTATTGCCTATTGAGAGGCTTAATTACAGATCTTGGGTGATTGGCCTGGTGAAATCTGTGACCTCTGGATTTTTTATTTCAACTAGAAGATTAGGTTTTTAGGATTATTTAAGTTAGTACAGAACTGTAGGCTATGTTAGCACTTTGGAGTAGATTATTTCTTAAAAATGTAGGATTAGTTCAAAGAAGTTCAGTAAGTTTAAGAAGTTGAAAGATTATAGTATGGAATATTAACAATAAAGAAATGTCACTATTGGTAATTCCTTCTCTCATTGTTGCTTGTATCATATTTGGATTGGGTTTCTTCTGGTCACTTCTTTTCTTCAAGTCCTAAGTTTGTCCACTGAAATAAATTTATCAGTAGAGGGCGCTACCTCTACAGTGAAGTTGTGCTCATTTTAAGAAAGGATCGTGGCAAATGGAAATTCTTTATGATAATACAGAATCATCTACATTTTCCCCCCAAGACCCTTATGTGTTGGGGCTGGCTTCCCTTGTGGGAGGGTGTGTCAATGTACTGATCCCATCTGCTTATATTGCTGCAGGAGTGCTTAGGAACCCTCCAAATGGTCCTTTCCACTTTTCTTTAAGTGACTAGTTGCTCTGCTTTCTGATATAAGACACAGTCCCCAGGTTGATGAAGAAGTGCCTGAGTATCCAAAGTCACCAGGGATGATCACACCAGACATTTGTGCAAAGATGAGAACACATTCCACAAAGATGATAAAAAGGGACTGAAATAATAATTTCCTATCATTTGACTTCCTCTAGAAAGGATTGGAACTTTGTAGTGTCTTCCATAGAGCATTTCCTATGGACTCACTTTTTTCTTTAGAAGCCACTGGAATTCTCAGAATGCCACTGGAATGAAGCTCAGTAGCGCAAGGGGAAGCACTGGTGGCCAATTTAGTGAGTTTTCCTGGCAACTTGTACTCATTTCTGCTTTTAGACTCTGATTTGTTCTCTCAGCCTTGCTGCTGGGAATGAACTCCAGGGGATGAGTAGGTCCCACTTAACTAGGAGTGTTTTACATAAATTTTATACAGTTTCAGCTCTGAAATGACAATCTCTATCTGATGACATTCCAAAAGGAATCCTTAATCTTAGTAGGTTTTTTTTTGTATTATTATTTGAGATAATTGTTTAGGGGGTTTTTTTGTTTGTTTTGGGGTTTTTTGTGTGTGTGTGGTTTAATTTTTGTTTGTTTGTTGTTTTTTTGTATTGTTTTGTTTTACCAAAAGCCTTTGGCCATGTAGAAATTGGTTCTACTAAACTGTAGAAGGATTCCTGGCTGAACAAGGCCATGACATTCTCCTGTGGGAATTGGACAACCTGGTCTGCAGTTTACAGAGTTACTCTGAAGACCATGTACTGTCCCCAGAACAAGACAGACCATGTGCTGTCCTCGAACAGGTACATCAAGGAAGAAGGAGCATTGTGCCAAGATGAAAGCAAATGCCAAGCACATCGTGGGAACTGCTAATTTGGCACACCTTAGCTAAAGATGCTATAGCATGCAAGCCAATCAGTAATTAACATGAAGGTGTGAATAAAGCTACTGAACCAAGGAGCATTAGGCATTAGTGGCGTGAGACAGTGTACAGAGAAGGACAAATATGCCAAAGTTGCTGAACAAAGGGGAACGGCGTGTAGCCACATGGGCTGTGAGTGTCGTTACTCGGCCGACTCTCCGTGGGACCCTCTTCACTTTGGTGGCTGTGAACAGGGACTCTCTGTGCTCAAATGCAGTTCGCTTCAATGCAGTTTGCCTAAACGCAGAAGACTCTGAGCATCAGGTTCCAAGGCACAGCAGGAATCTATGGATGCACTAATGGAGCCCTAACATTCTCACCCTGCTCTATTTCCTTTACATTTGAGTACAGGCTGGTAGAAGGAGAGATCTGGCTTTGATTTCCCCCCAAGTTACCTGTTGCACTTTCAGGTTAGGAGTAGATGTAAAATGCAGCTAATCACTCTCTCTGTACGTGAATATTCCACTAGTGGACTGACATGTAGAAACATCCTTCTTCTCTTTGTACCTCCCTAAGTGGTGCCCTAATGGACAGGAGACTTGCAGAAATCAAGAAGAAAATC
>NW_024503792.1:0-496 GCF_017590055.1 Onychostruthus taczanowskii
ATGGTCATGGACGTCAAGCTGCTGCAGGTCCACGTGGCCACCATGGTGGACAAGGAGCTGCCCAAGGTCCGGGACAGTCTAGGGGGGTCACAGAAAGGTTTTGGGGTGTCATGGAGGGGTTTTGAGGGGTCACAGGGCGATTTTGGGGTGTCCCAGGTGGGACAATCGGGGACAGAGCCCAAAGTCCCAGCAGGAGCTGGGGACATTCTCGGGAGGGATCAACTTGTGTCTCCTGGTGGATTTTGGATTTTTGGGGTGATTTTGGGGTTCCAACCCCACCTGACCCCCCAATTTCTCCTCCCCCAGGCCATGCAGAATTTGGGGGATCCCCCAACTATGTTTTGCTCGCCCAAACCCCTCTCTGAGCCCCTCAAAGTCCCAGCAGGAGCTGGGGACATTCCTGGGAGGAATCAATTTGTGTCCCCCTGTGGATTTTTGGGGTGATTTTGGGGTCCCAACCCCCCCTGAACCCCCAATTTCTCCTCCCCCAGGCCAT
>NW_024503793.1:0-496 GCF_017590055.1 Onychostruthus taczanowskii
TTGGGGTGAAACCCGCTGGTTTTGGGGCACGCCGTCCCGTCCTGGGGACAAATAGGAAACAAGCCCAATTTCACCCAATTTTGCCCCGAATTTCACCCAAATTTCACCCACATTTCACCCAAATTTCACCTGAATTTCACCCCAAATTTCACAAAAGTTTCCTTCAAATTTCATCCCAAATTTTCCCCAAATTTCACGCCAATTTTACCTAAATTTCACCTGGATGTTGCCCAAATTTTACCTGAATTTCACCCCAAATTTCACCCTAAATGTCACCCAATTTTCAACTGAATTTCACCCAAATTTCACCCCAAATTTCACCTGCATGTTGCCCAAATTTCACCTAAATTTCCCTGCAAATTTCCCCTGAATTTTCCCCAAATTTCACCCCAATTTCCCCCAAATGTCACCCAATTTTCACCCGAATTTCACCCAAAGTTTTCCCCAAATGTCACCGAAATTTCACCTGAATTTCACCTGCATGTTGCCCAAATTT
>NW_024503794.1:0-496 GCF_017590055.1 Onychostruthus taczanowskii
GCCGGGCCGCACCATGTCGGGCTCGGAGTCGGAGCAGGAGCAGGAGCAGTACTCCTCGGCCGAGGATGACGACTACGTGCCCTCAGGTGAGCGGTGGCGGGCGGGAGCCGGCGCCCCCGGCGGTCCCGGCGCTCACGGTGTGTGCTTGCAGGTGCGGAGTACAGCGAGGACGATGAGAGCGAGCTGGTGCGGGAGGAGGAGCCGGCGGACAGCCCGCGGCCGCCCCGCGGCAGGAGGAGCCCCCGCCGCCCCGCCAGCAGGTACGGCCGCTGCCGCCGGTTCCCGGTGCCGCCGCTGGAACGGGAAACGCTGCTCCGCGCTCCGGTTTAGCCGCGGGAGCAGAGAACCTCGGCCCCGGCAGACAACGTGCCTGAAAACCCTCCCCGGCTGGAGTTGTTTATATTAGCCTTTTGCAGTGCAAGGCATGCACATACGGGGTTTCTCACGTTGATGCGAATATATACATACTTTAGTTGAGGTTGGTTTCTGTCTAGCC
>NW_024503795.1:0-496 GCF_017590055.1 Onychostruthus taczanowskii
CTGGGGTTTGGGGACATTTGGGAACCCAGTGATGGGGGCTGGGAGAAAAGAGCCATAACCAGCACCAGCACCGTCACCACGACCAGGAAGAGCAGCAGCAGAAGCAGCAGCAGATTTGGCACAGAAATTGATGCCGGAATCCTCGTCCCTGAGGCTGTTCATGGTCAGCGTCACCGAGCTCTGCCCGTTTTCCCCTGGAGATCGTCACCCGGCCCTGCACCGACGGCGCGTATCTGGTGGTGCCATCATCGTAGTCGATCCCCGCAACGAACTCCAGCGCCTGCCCAGGCCCCTGGCGAACGCACATCAGACTGGTTCTTCCAAAATCGAACCCGGACCCTCGGCAGAGGAGGCGCAGGGACCCCCCGGGGGGCTGGAGGTCCCCCCCGGACTCCAGCAGGGTCACGGCCGCCCGGAGCCCTGCGGGAACAAGGGGAGATGGGGATGGGAACAGCTCTAACATTGACCCAAATCTTGACTATTCACCCCAAATTTT
>NW_024503796.1:0-496 GCF_017590055.1 Onychostruthus taczanowskii
AGACCCCTGGGGACACCCCAACTCCTGCTGGGACCCCCTGATCCCCACAGGCCCCGAGCTGGCAGTTCCCTCACTGTGATCGACTCAGGGTTTTTTTGGGGTGGGAATTTGGGGGTCCCCCGATTTGGGGTGCCCTCCCACACCCCCAGGTGAGACCCCAGCCCCCGCTGGGACCCCCTGAGCCCTCCTGGGACCCCCTGAGCCCCCAGGGAGACGCCCTGAGCCCCCCCTGAGCCCCGGGCTGGCAGTTCCCTCGCTGTGATCGACTCAGGGTTTTTTTGGGGTGGGAATTCGGGGGTCCCCCGTTTTGGGGTGCCCCCCTGACCCCCAGGTGAGACCCCAGCCCCCACTGGGACCCCCTGAGCCCTGTTGGGACCCCCTGAGCCGTCCTGGGACCCCCTGAGCCCCCCCTGAGCCCCGGGCTGGCAGTTCCCTCGCTGTGATCGACTCGGGGTTTTTTTGGGGGGTAAATTCGGGGGTCCCCCGTTTTGGGGTG
>NW_024503797.1:0-496 GCF_017590055.1 Onychostruthus taczanowskii
CAAAAATCCCTTCTCCCAAATTCCTGCTTCTTCTCCCAAATTTCTGCCCCTTTTCCCCAATTTTCTGCCCCTTTTTTCCCCAATTTTCTGCCCCTTTTTCTGAATTTTTGCCCCTTTTTTCCCAAATTTTTGTCCTTTTTCTCAAATTCCTGTCCTTTTCCCTGAATTTCTGCCCTTTTCCCCCAAATTTCTGCCCCTTCTCCCAAATTTCTCTCTTTTTTCCGCAAATTTCAGGGTTGTCCCAACTCCCCAGAGCCGCCTCAGGGAGATCCCAACCCCCTTGATGCCACCTCAGGGTGATCCCAAATCCACCTCCGGATAGTCCCAACCCCTTTGGTGCCACCTCAGGGTGGTCCCAACCCCCTTGGTGCCACCTCAGGGTGATCCCAAATCCACCTCAGGGTGATCCCAACCCTCTTTGGTGCCACCTCAGGGTGATCCCAAATCCATCTCAGGGTGATCCCAACCGCCCTTGGTGCCACCTCAGGGTGATCCC
>NW_024503798.1:0-495 GCF_017590055.1 Onychostruthus taczanowskii
GGGCGGCTCCGTGCCGGCTCCGTGCCGGGCTCCTGCCCAGCCCCAGGGTGTGGCAGCGCTTCATGGGGGCGGTCACGGCGCTGGAGGCTCTGACCCAGCTCCGGGCTTGCAGCACGGCGGGGCCAAGGTGCTGGAGAAGACCTTCGAGGAGTGGCTGCGGTACCGTGACGAGTGCCTGAGGAGGATGGCGAGCGAGCCCTACCCCGCAGGTACCCGGCCGTGCCCAGCTCGGGCACAGAGCCAGGGCTGGGGTTTATCCCTCTCCAGCGTCCTCTGTTCCGGTCACCCACGGAGGGTGAGCCAAGGGATGACAGGAACCTGCACATGTCAATGGGATAGCCAGGGCTGGGTGTCCTGGGGGGCTGAGGCTGCTGTGTGGTCCATGGGCCCATTTCAGGGTGGCATCAGCCCCCTCAGAGGTGCTGGGATAGCAGGGCTCGGTGTGTCTGTGCCACCAATCTGAGCATTGGCTTTCCCTGTCCCTGTCCCTGTCCC
>NW_024503799.1:0-495 GCF_017590055.1 Onychostruthus taczanowskii
CAAATTACTAATTACATTCCTAACACTATCTTAATATGTAGCCTTTATCTTCTTATTGTGAGTTGCCTTACAAAGTGGTACAGCTGTTGATATTGTCAATACTCTAAAGATATAAGTATAAAGGTTTCTGATTATATGTAAAGTAAGTTTCGGTAAATATTCTAGAAGTATAAGGGTTTCTGATTATATGTAGTGTAAGTTTGGGTAATGATATGTAATGTAGATTTAGGTAAATATTTCAGAAGTATAAGTATTTTTGATGATATGTAATGTAAGTTTGGGTAACAAATCAAGGTTGGCACAAAAGCATTCCAAAGTTTAATAGAAATTACACAAAAGATGATTGTACTGGGTTTACTATCTTCTGCAAAGGGCCCTGCAGAAGATAATAAACACAACTTTAGTTTAACTCATTCTTGTGAGTTAATCTTTGATTAGGCAATTAGTTTAGGCATGGATCTAAAGATATTGATGATAAGTACTCTGTGAATTTAG
>NW_024503800.1:0-495 GCF_017590055.1 Onychostruthus taczanowskii
AAGGATCTGCCCTGGCAGCAGAGATGAAACCCCAGAGCCTCCCTAGTGAGACTGAGAGGGGGGTTCAGCCCTGACCCCAGCTCAGAGCGGTGCCAGCACCCCTAGAGGTGACATTTCAGGCAGAAATGTGGCTTTTCTCCTTCCTGCTGTGCCACCTTTGCTGCTTTCTCTGCTGAATTTCAGCACAAGGGGGTCAGGAAGGAGGCTGGGAACAGCCTGGGGAGGAAAACTCTGCTCTGCTGGTGCTGCTGGGGGGCCAAGAGGCTGGAGACTTGAGGGGATATTTCAACAGTGCATTAAAATCAGCCCGCAGTGAGCCTGGCTTGATTTCACTCATGGCAGCAGAGCTTGTTCGGGTTTTGTCCCAAACAAATCAACAAGCAAAGAAATGGCTGTGAATCGTGAAGAATTCAGGTGGGAAAAGGGCTCTGAGACCATCCCTGCCAGCCTCGGGGGGTAACGGGAAGGAGGGAGGGTGGGGAGGGGCTGGGATGG
>NW_024503801.1:0-495 GCF_017590055.1 Onychostruthus taczanowskii
ATATTCCCATTTTTGGGTTTTCCCAGGCAATATTCCCATTTTCCCCTTTTTTCCCCCCAAATCCTGCCCTCACCGTGAGCCACTGGCCGACCTCCTCCTTCTCCTTCTGCGCGGGGTCGACTTTCTGCGCCAGCCCCAGCCCCTCCTTGCTGTACGCCTTGGTCTTGGTCTCGCGCTCCACCACCTTGAAGCGCTCCATTTGCTGGGAAAAACACCCAAAAAAAGGGGAAAATGGGAATTTTGGAGCGGGGGGAGGGGGAAGTGGGTGGGGGGTCAGAAATGGGGAAAAATGGGAGTTTTAGGGGAGGTGAAAGGTCAAAAATGGGGGAAAAATGGGAATTTTAGAGGGGGTAAAATCCCAAAAATGGGAATTTTAGAGCAGGTAAAAGGGCAAAAATGGGGGGAAAATGGGAGTTTTAGAGGGGGTAAAAGGTGAAAAATGGGGGAAAATGTGAATTTTAGAGGGGATAAAATCATAAAAATGGGAGAAAAATG
>NW_024503802.1:0-9296 GCF_017590055.1 Onychostruthus taczanowskii
CACCAAAGGGACTGAGGAAAAGACAACCTGTGCCCCATCCTATTAACAACCTGACCCAATGCCCTAAAGTCCCTTCTAATTGCCCTGACACTCCTCTTTTCAAATCACTGCCAGCCTGGAGTATCAGCAGTGGGTAATACTCAGAGGGCTGAATCAGCCCAGGCAGTCTCTCAGTGATATCCTGTACCCAGGCCCCAGGGAGACAGCAGACCTCTCTGTGGGGTGGGTCTGGGTGACATATGGGGCCTCTGTTCCCATCAGAAGGGAGTCACTCACCACGATTCTCCTTCTTTCCTTTTTGAAGTTACAGGTGCCAATCCTTCTCACAGATGAATCATAACTGGGAGGCTCACTGGGCAGATAATTTTCTTCTAAATCATGTGGCTGACTCTCCAGATCCAGGGGCTCATACCTGTTCTGAAGTGGCACCTGGCTGGGGAGTGGGGGTCAGGAGGAATTTCTATTATTACCTCCTCAAGTAGATATCTACTCCCACTCCCCTTCATCTACCAGGTGTCCTTCTATTGTCTGAGAGTAGGAGGTGTAAAAGACAGTGGGAGCCAATGAAAGCATTGCTGCTTTCATTGGCTCCCACTGTCTTTTACACTGCCAGTCCTCATGGAACCAAGGATCCACTGGGACACTGCAGGGCCTTGGGGTCCACGGCACAATTGTGACATTGCGGGGCCCAAGGATCTAAGGGACTTTGTGACACCAAGTGGTCCCATGGAACCAAAAGGACATTGTGACACTGGGAGGCCTCATGGAATCATGGAGACCATTGGGACACTCTGCGGCCTCTTGGAACCGCGGTGACACCAAGCTGGGTGTGAGTGTACCCTTGCTGTGAATGGGCATCACATTGGGTAGCTTCCAGTCATCTGGAACCTCCCCAGTGAGCCAGGACTGCTGGTAAATGATGGAGAGCAGCTTGGCAAGCTCATCTGCCAGCTTCCTCAGCACCCTGGGGTGGATCCCATCTGGAGCCATGGATTTATGAACATCCAGGCATCTCAGAAGTTCTCTAACTGCCTCCTCCTGAATAATGGGGGCACCATTCTCCTCCCTGACACCATCAGCCATCCCAAGAGGGCAGTTGTTTAGAAGGCAAGTCATCTTCCCACTGAAAACTGAGGCAAAAAAAGGCGTTAAGCATCTCTGCCTTCTCCTCGTCTGCAGTAACCAAGTTCTCTCCTACATCTGATACAGAACAAAGTCTGATCTTATCCATCCTTTTATTGTTAAAATATTTGTAAAAACATTTTTCATTATCACTTACAGAAGTCACCATTTTAAGTTGAAACTAAGCTTTGGCCTCCCTAATTTTCCTTCTACATGCTCTAGTAGCCACCTTAAATATTTCCTGAGAGACCTGACCCTCTTTCCAAAGATGATGCGTCCTCTTTTATTCTTAAGTTCCTCCAAATCATCGTTGCCCATCCAGGCTGGGTGTTTGCCTTGGGCCTCATCTTTTGGCACACAGGGATAGTCTGTTCCTGTGCCCTAACGTTCTCTGTTTTGAAGCATGCCTACTTCCTGAACCCCTTTGATTTTAAGGGCTCCTTCCCAAGGAACTTTGAATAAGCCTCCTAAATAGGCCAAAGTCTGCTCTCCGAAAGTCTCGTATAAAAGTTTTATTAATGTTCCTCCTGACTTCACCAAATATCAAGAATTTTATAATCTCGTGATCACTCTGCCCCAAGCGGCCTCCAACCACCACATCTCCCACCAGCCCATCTCTATTTGCAAACAACAAGATTTAATGCAGTCCCTCCCTTTGTTGGCACACCCACCAGCTGTGACAAAAAGTTATTCTCCACACACTCTAAAAATTTCCTGGACTGCCTTTTTTCTGCTGTATTAAGTTCCCAGCAGATGTCTGGCAGGTTGAAATTGCCTACAAGAACAACGGCTGATGATCCAGAAACATTCTCTAGGTGCTTATAGAATGAGTTGTCCACCTCTTCTTCCTGGTTGGGTGGACGATAACAGACTCCCAGTAGGATGTCAGCCTTGTTGGCCTTCCCCATAATATTTTTATTCTTATACTTGTTGTGTACATGTAGAATGGGTTATAGAGATTTGTTTACTAAATGCTGATTTCTTAATTAGACATTAGTAATCGTGTTTGAGATTCATTGACCAATAAGGTCAATGCTGTTTTGGACTGTTTGTAAGGGGATAAGTTTCTTAAGAAGTATAGTATCGTATAGTATAGTATAGCATAGTATTGTATAGTATAAGATAATATAATAAAGTGATTGATCAGCCTTTTAGAATCATGGAGTCAATGCTAATTCTTACAATACTGGGGGCGGCCGACAACAAAGGGAATCTCTGGCGAAAACTTTGCAGGGAGATCCTTTAGTTCCTTTAAAGCCACCAAGAACGCAGCCCCTCACTGACATAGTCTGTGGCCACAGGGTAGGTGGAGGAGAAACAAAATGAGAAATGGCACAAACAATGGCTTTACTTTGTGGACAATAATGAAAAACTAAAACACAGGGGAAAAAAGAACAATCCCACAATCAAGCCCAAAAGAACTATCAAAGATTATTTATATTTCAAATGATTTATATTACATGGCCTGTCCCTGCCACAGCCCTGGCACTGCCACCCCAGGACTGTGCCCGCATTGACACAGTCTGTGGCCACAGGAAAGGTGGAGACAAATAAAATGAGAAATGGCACAAACAATGATATTTCGTTGTGGGCAATATTAAAAAAGTAAAACAAAGAAAAAAAACCTCTAAAATTCAACTAAGAGGAAGTATCAATGATTACTTTTATTGCGAGTGATTTGCAGAAATTGGCCAGCAGTCTAATGTCCATGAAACCATCCATTCATGAGTCTCCACACTGCAGCCTTGAGCTCCTGGTTCCTCAGGCTGTAAATGAGGGGGTTCAGGGCTGGAGGTACCACCGAGTACAAAACTGACACCACAAGATCCAGGGATGGGGAGGAGATGGAGGGGGGCTTCAGGTGGGCAAATGTGCCAGTGCTGATAAACAAGGACACCACAACCAGGTGAGGGAGGCAGGTGGAAAAGGCTTTGTGCCGTCCCTGCTCAGAGGGGATCCTTAGCACAGCCCTGAAGATCTGCACATAGGAGAAAACAATGAACACAAAACAACCAAGTCCTAAACAGGCACTAAAAACAATTAGCCCAAGTTCCCTGAAGTAGTATTTGGGGCAGGAGAGCTTGAGGATCTGGGGGATTTCACAGAAGAATTGGCCCAGGACATTGCCATGGCACAGGGGCAGGGAAAATGTATTGGCTGTGTGCATGAGAGCATTGAGAAAGGCACTGGCCCAGGCAGCTGCTGCCATGTGGGCACAAGCTCTGCTGCCCAGGAGGGTCCCGTAGTGCAGGGGTTTGCAGATGGACACGTAGCGGTCGTAGCACATGATGGTCAGGATGCATACCCTGATGTGATAAAGAGCAGAAAGAAGAAGAGCTGTGCAGCACATCCTGTGTAGGAGATTCTGGTGGTGTCCCAGAGGGAATTGTGCATGGCTTTGGGGACAGTGGTGCAGATGGAGCCCAGGTCGCTGAGGGCCAGGTTGAGCAGGAAGAAGAACATGGGCGTGTGCAGGTGCTGGCCGCAGGCTACGGCGCTGATGATGAGGCCGTTGCCCAGGAGGGCAGCCAGGGAGATGCCCAGCAAGAGGCAGAAGTGCAGGAGCTGCAGCTGCCGCGTGTCTGCCAGTGCCAGCAGGAGGAAGTGGCTGATGGAGCTGCTGTTGGACATTTGCTGTGGCTGCACATGGGGACCTGTGCATGGAGAAAGGACAGTGACAAGTCAGGAGAGGCTGCTTTTAGCCAGAGCTGGGCCATCCCCTGTAGCCTGCCCCGCTGGGACTGACCCATCCTTGTTCCTGCTTTGGGAAAACCTTCACCCAGCTCCCTGCCTGAGCTCCAGTTGTGCTGGCTGTGTGCCAGGAGCAGCCAGGCCTGTGCGTGGGGACACCCAGGAGGGCAGCTCAGAGCCTGGAAGGGCACAGCAAGGGCTGTGCCCACGACGGGATCTCAGGGAGGGGGCTCAGCTCATTCCCCTTTCCCATGGACTGCTTTGCCCACAGCCCCACAAGTCCCAGGGAAGCTTGGACACCCCATTGTGATGGACAGCCCTGCCTAGCAGGAATACCAAGGGCAGTGCCTGACTCAGCTGCTGCAAATGCCAGAGCCTCCCTGAGAGCAGCAGCTAACAGTGACAATATCAGGGCAGGGCAGAAACAAGAGAAGATGTTGTGGTGCTGTGCCTGAGAGGGCAGGGCAGAGACAGCCGGGCACTCAGGACAGTGTTCCCGTACCCAGCTGTGCCCGGCACCTCCCACACACCAACAGTGCCCTCCCGCCCCAGCACTGCTTTGTTCAGCCCCTCTCCTTGCCTGAGCATCTCCCTGGGCCTGGACATTCCCTCCTGACAGGAGCCTTGTCCCTGCCAGCGCTCACAGAGCCCATCCCAGCCTGTGTGCCCTGGCCCCGGCCCTACAGAAACCTGCCTGTGTGCAGGGCCCTGGCTGGGGCAGGCTCTGTGTGCAGGTGGGCAAGGGCAGCTCAGGAGAGCCCTGCTGGGCCCTGCAGAGGTGATGCTGCTGCTGTCGTGGGCTGAGGAGTGACTGAGGGCCCTTTGGGAGGCTTCCAGCAGAGACTGACCACCCAAAGTTACAGTTCTGGATCTCTGTAAATGTTCAAACATTCCTTTGATGATTCTGTGTGTCCCTTTCAACTCACAAGGTTCTGTGATTCTGGGATTACAGTTCCTGCTCTACTCCTCTCATTCCCCTGTTGTCTATAGTCAAAAGCAAAAAAACCCCCTTGCACCAGTGTTAGAACAGGAAAGTAAAAATCAGACCTTTATTGCAAGCTTCAATGTGTCCCAGTGGGGATGGGGCACACCCGGCCCCTGATTTCAACAACTTATTAATGTTGATTAATAAATGGCGGTGGTTTTGGGATGGGAAATTCTGTTTTGGGAGGAACATCCAATAGGAGAATTGAGTTGCCCCACTTACACACCCCTGGGTCAACCCATTGGAGTAGTTCCAAAGGCTTCTTTGCCTCCGCTTTTTGTTATGACTGCTCACATTCCAGTCAAAAATTAAAATGTTCTCCATGTAAGTCCTCTTCCTGATAATAAGATAATAAGTATTTCAGGAATGTATTTAGAGAGTCAGTTTATTATTGTTCTAAAATAGAAAAGAAATATTAGGAAACCTACTAGAGGTAATTAAGGATTACATTTATATAAATATATAATTGTAGTAGAATTGAGTTAAGAGTTTAGTAGTGTTAAGTAAGAATTATACATTTATAATGATATAATAGTAATTTATAGAGATACAAATATATGAAAAATGTATAAAAAGCAAAAATCTTCTTGTCATCACCCCAAATTTCCCATCCTTCTCCAAGCAGGAAATTGAAAACACTCTCATGAAAGCTCCTGATCTTTACAGCAATGCCAGGCTTACCTTCTTTGGGAAGTGTCCTCCGGAGCTGTGCCCAGGCTGGTCTGGAGCTGGGCTGGCGGCGGGGCAGGGCTCAGTAGCGCCCAGGTGTCGGCAAGCGCAGCCATGGCCCGGCCCGGCCTCGGCCCCGCGGCCTCCCCTGCCCTGCCCGGCAGCCGATGGGGCCTGGGGGGCTCCCTGGGAAGGGGCCCGGCCCCACGGCAGGAGCCGCCCGGCCCGGCCCGGCTGAGACGGGGGCTGGGCCAGCCTTGTTACCTCTTTGCTGGCCAGAAGGGAAAGAGACCCTGCCAGGCTTTCTCGTCTTTAACATATGTCTTCACAGGGCGGTGAACAGTTTCCTTAATGCTTTAATAGATTGTCAATTCTCAAAGCTAATTACTGATTGGTTTTTTGCCAGACACAGAGGAAACTGCTAGCAGCTTCTCTTCGGACATCACTTCTGTGAAGCCGGGCCCATGCTGGGCTGGGAGATGGAGCAGGAGAGAGGGGGAAAGGGGCCCTGACTTCCTCCTCACCTGCCTGGGTGTCCCGGAGCATCTTTCTCTTCCTTGCAGCTTTCTCCTCCATTGGGCCAGGGTTTGGGAATGGGAAATTCTGTTTTTGGAGGAAAAACAAGGGATGAGCACAGTGAGTCTGAAGGTCCTCTGCCCACGTCCACCTCTGGAAGTCACCTGGTGTCGATAAAAAGCTTCAAAAAGCAAAAGTGAATCTAAAAAAGCCACCAGGAGTGTCCCATTTCCAGTCTAATCCCTCTGGGGTTCTGGTGGTCCCCTGTCTCATGGCTGCCGAGGATCCCACAGCTCCTGGGGATCCCACCTCTCCAGGGTCCTACTTAGGGATGCTGGGGGTTTCAGAGTCCCATGGTCCCCATCTCCAGCCTCCCCTCAATCCATTCACTTGGGGCTCCCTCCTCTCCCCATTGCTCTGTACTGGTTTAGGGCAAATTTGGGAGAAAACCTCCAAAGGGGTTTTCTCTAGCCCTCTGGGGTTCTGGTGATCCCCTGTCTCATATCTGCTGAGGATTCCACAGCTCCTGGGGATCCCACCTCTCCAGGGTCCTACTTAGGGATGCTGGGGAGTTTTGGGGTCCCAGGGTCCCCATCTCCAGCCTCCCCTCAATCCAGTCACTTGGGGCTCCCTCCTCTCCCCATTGCTCTGTACTGGTTTAGGGCAAATTTGGGAGAAAACCTCCAAAGGGGTTTTCTCTAGAAAGCAAATTCAAGCAGTCCCTCCACCAGCCAGTTTGGGAAAATATTTCCTTGGGGAAAAGTGGAAAAAACTTGGTTATATAACAAGCAAAGTATTCAGCAGCCAGCAAGAATTGAACAATATTAAACAATATCACCTCTTGCCACTCCAAAAGAGATGACAAACTCAGAAAGCCCCTCCATGGGCAGTAGCTCGGCTCACTCAGTCTCTTACCAGTCTCTTATCAGTTCTTCCAGTACTAAAAGGGCAGCCGGGCTTCACCCTTCCAGGAAAGGGGGGTGGAGGGGGGGTGTTGGTGGGGGGAATTTCTGGTCTGCAGCTGCTCCCACAGGAATTTGAGGGCTGATCCCAGAGCCCCAAGGGTCACAGTCAGGGCTGCCCTCAGGAAATGCTCGCCTGGTATTGAGGGGCAGCTTGGGAGCACCTGGATCTTGGAGCATCCAGCTGCCCCCCATGTTTGGAGGTGCCTGAGGAGGGCTGGGACTATGCCAGGGACATCCTGCAGTGACATCCCCGCTGTCCCGCTCTGGGTGAGCTCAGTCCCAAACCTGACCCTGATCCTCGTCTCAATCTAGCTCCATGTTTAGACACACTCACAGTTCTGTATTTAATCTCATCCCACTCCCAGACTCATCTAGCCCCAGACCCAATCCCAGCCCCAGCCCTAAAGCCAATCCCATGTCTAGCCTTAACCCCAATCCCAGCTCTAATACAAATCTCAGCCCTAACTCCAAACTCAGCCCCGATTTCAGCCCCTTCCTAAATCCTCAGAACCAAACCAAATCCCGGGTTCAGTCCTTCTGTGGTTTTGGGGTGTCTCTGTCCCTCTGACCCCGATGATGTTTGGGTGGGGTCACACCAGGGCTGAGAGGGAGAGAGACTGCCCCGAGCACCCCCTGGCACAGGGGTGAGAGGGAGGGAGACCCCCCCAGGCATTCCCTGGAGTGATAATGATGGAGACCCCCTGGGGAATGGCCTGGGGGTCAGAGGGACAGGGACACTCCCTGGGGTGACAGGGACAGGGACAGCCCCCCCAAGCCCCTCCCAAGCATCCCCCAGGGTGAGAGGCACAGAGACCCCTTGAACATCCCCTGGGCCCTGGATAAAATAAACCTGGCAGAAATCAAATTTAACTCTGCATAAATCACTTTGATGAATATTTGATTTTCCCACAAGTCACATGTGATGAAAACATAAACAAACCCCAAACATGAATAAACCAACAATAGAAGCAATCCTGTGGGAATTCCAAGTTTCTTCAGTTCCTGCACAGCTCCAGCTCAGCTGCTGGCAGGTTCTGATAAAAGAAAAGTAGAAATTTGGCCCAATTCAGATTATTAAAAGGAAGGGAAAGCTCTGTGTAGCTGTCACAAAGGTGACAGGAACGAAGAGAATAGTGATTCTCACATTTGGCTAAATCCCCAGGCCTGTGAATTCGGAAGTTATTTGGGAATTTAGCTACTTGAGCTGGGATTCTTGTGGGACTTTTAGCAGCCTTGTGTTCCTCACCTTGGGGTGAATGAACCTTGTCAGTCTTGCTGGTGACATTTGATCCCTTTGCTCCAGTGATTTTAATAAACTTTTCAAGAAAGGACAAGAAAGTATTTTCTTTACACTGGCCACCCACAACAGCCATTTTCCTCATCAGTTCTCCCATAAGTTGCTCAGAGGAAGTTGCATCCAATTTTCCAAGGGCCCCTCCAGAAAGAAAGAGCCACAACCTCCTCAGAGGAGGGAACCGTGCTGTTGTCAAAGGCACTTGGGGTCAGAGAACAGTGCCTAAACTCAGTGTACCAAAATAATGTCACAATGGGGTTGAGAAAATTTTTACAGAGATGCCTCAGCCCTAATTAAGGTCCTAAGGAGACCAAATCCAAAGTGGATTTTATTTTCAGTTTATGTGAGGTAGAGAGAGAGATGGAAAGAAGGAGAAAAGGGGGTAGGTCAAGTTAGTGACAGGGACAGAGACCTCCCCTGGGGCAGGGCAAGTGTGACATTGTCCCCTGTGTGCGTGGCTTTCCCGGCCTGGGGATTTTACACCTGAGCCAGTTTGGGTAAGGTGGGTGGTGTTCACCCCCCAGCAGGGATTACCCCACTGTTTCAGGTTTCAGTGTAAGATGTAACCAAAAGCATGTTTTCCATCCCCATCTTCATAAAATGTTCTAAACAGGCGGGGCAGTGTTCTTTATCTCTTCCATGACTCATCCCTGATAACGCCCTGCAGGGGCTCTCTTCTGTTCATGGGCCATTGAGTGTCCCTGCAGGACTGATAAAATGACATCATCCCATTGTGGGATGCTCCAGCCAGGGGGAGGAGCCAAGCATTCCTACCTGGATATAAGCTGAGCCTTGCAGCACCAGGAGCACCTTGCCTACTGGATTCCCAGAGGACAAGAGCTCCATAACCACAACTGGACTTTCCGAGGAACACCAGACCCTCCTACAGGATCACTGCTTTGACAGAATCACATTCATCACTGCAACAGGACTGCAGCCACCATTTAATGGGACTGCTGCCAGCACCCTGAGCAACAGGGTGCCAGGTTATATCCTGACTCTGTCAGGTTAAGGCAGTGTTTCTGTGTCATTGCGTTGATCATATTTTTCTTTT
>NW_024503802.1:13032-21640 GCF_017590055.1 Onychostruthus taczanowskii
ACCTTCAGAGGAAGACCAGACCCTTCTACAGGATCACTGCTTTGACAGAATCACGTTCATCACTGCATCAGGACTGCAGCCATCATTTTATGGGACTGCTACCAGCGCCCTGAGCAACAGGGTGCCAGGTTATATCCTGACTCTGTCAGTTCAAGGCAGTGTTTCAGTATCATTGCCTTGATTTTGATTTTCTTATTGAGTTGTAATTCTGGCTTAGACTCTCCCCCTGGTTTGCCCTCAAACCAGTACAAAACTTAGTGTGCTCATCCCTTGTTTTCCTCCCAAAAGAAGAATTTCCCATCCCCACATCTTTGCCAGAGGGAGGAGAAGGCTGAGCAGAAGAGGAAGATGCCCAGGGACACCCAGGCAGGTGAGGAGGAAGTCAGTGCCCCTTTCCCCCTCTCTCCTGCTCCATCTCCCAGCCCAGCATGGCCCCCAGATGCAGGACAACCCTGCAGCCAACACCATCCTGCTGGGGAAGCCCTGGAAGAATCTCCTTCCCCTTCCCTTTGGCATGGAGTCAAATCCCATCCTCTCCTTGTCCTTCTTCCTCCAGACAAGGAGATGAGGATGGAGACCAGGGAGGACAAATCCCCACGGCAGAACCTCATGGAAGAGGCTGTTTTGAGTGGCTCCATGGCACAGGAATCCAATGGGGATGAAAAGACACAGAGATCCCATAGGATGAGGGGCTCTGAGAAGGAAAGACCCCCCCTGTGCCAGGAAGATGGACAGATCTTCAGCCAGAACTTGGAGCTGGTGGCCCATGAGCAGCTTCATGATGGGGAGAAGCCCTACAAGTGCTTGGAGTGTGGGAAGAGCTTCAGGCAGAGGAGCATCCTGATCAGCCACCAGATGATCCACACTGGGGAATTGCTCTACGAGTGTGGGGAATGTGGGAAGGGCTTCAGCTACAGATCCACCCTTGTGACCCACCAACGCATCCACACTGGGGAGAGGCCCTATGAATGTGTTGAGTGTCAGAAGAGATTTCAGACTCGCTCCACCCTCCTCAGGCACTAGAGAATTCACACCGAGGAAACGCCCTTCTGCTGGCCCAACTGTGGGAAGGGCTTCAAGCGCAAAACAAAATCAGCTGAGAAGGTGGCACAATGAAAACAGACCAGAATGGACTGAAAACAATGCAACAGAAATAAATATTTAATTGTTGATCATATTTTTCTTTTTAAATTGTAATTCTAGCTTAGACTCTCCCCCTGGTTTGCCTTCAAACCAGTACAAAACTGAATGTGCTCATCCAGTGTTTTCCTCCCAAAACAGATTTTCCCATTCCTAAAAGACTGCTATATAGAAGAGAAGGCTGAGCGGTAGAGGAAGATGTCCCGGGACACCCAGGCAGGGGAGGAGGAAGTCAGTACCTCTATCCCCCTCTCTCCTGCTCCATCTTCCAGCCCGGCACAGCCCAAGGCTGCAGGACAACCCGGCTTCCAACGCCATCCTGCCGGGGACACACTGGAGGGATCTCCTTCCCCTTCCCTGTGGCACAGAGGCAAATCCCATCCTCTCCTTGTCCTTCCTCCTCCAGACAAGAAGCTGAGGATGGAGACAAGGGAGGCCAAATCTTCACAGCAGAACCTTATCGAAGAAGCCATTTTGAGTGGCTCCAGGGCACAGGAATCCAATGGGGAAGAAAAGCCCCAGAGATTCCATAGGATGAGTGGCTCCAAACCCAGGCCCCAGAGTGCTCCAAACCCAATGCCCCAGGCTCCAAACCCAAACCCAGAGTGCTTTGAGGAGGAAAGACCCACCCTGAGCCAGGAAGGTGGACAGTGCTTCAGCCAGATCTCAGAGCTGGTAGTCCATGAGCAGCTTCATGATGGGGAGAAGCCCTACAAGTGCTTGGAGTGTGGGAAGAGCTTCAGGCACAGCAGCACCCTGATCCGCCACCAGATGATCCACACCAGGAAATGGCCCTATGCGTGTGGGGAATGTGGGAAGGGCTGCAGCTGCAGCTCAGAACTGATCATCCACCAACGCATCCACACTGGGGAGAGGCCCTATGAGTGCCCCACGTGTGGAAAGATGTTTTCCACCAGCTCCAATCTCCTCCTGCATGAGCGGATTCACACGGATGAGAGGCCCTTCCGCTGCCCTGACTGCGGGAAGGGCTTCAAGCAAAATTCCCACCTCATCACCCACCGGCGCATCCACACTGGGGAGAGGCCCTACGAGTGTCCCCAGTGTGGGAAGAGCTTCTCAGACAGCTCTAACTTCACCAGACACCAACGGAGGCACCGGTAAGGGAAGCCCTTTGAGAGGCGTGACTGTGACATAAGGGCTTTGTGCTCGAGTGTTATCCCGCCCCTTTTCCCAGTAAATTGTTCTTTTCCCAGCCCCGGATCTTTGCCTTTTGCGCCTTCCATTGGAGGTGGAGAGGGCAGCGAGTGGCTCCCAGCCCTGGTGGCCATGGCAACAGCCTTGGGAACAGGTCCCTGGCTGGGGCTGTGGGAATCTCTTCCCTCTGGTGCCCAGGGACAGGACTGGAGGGAATGGCTGCAGCTGAGTCGGGGCAGGCTCAGGTTGGATCTCAGGAAAAGCATTTTCCCCAGAGGCTGCTGGGGCCCTGCCCAGGCTCCCCAGGGAAGGCTCCCAGCTCCAGGGCTCTCTGAGCTCCAGCAGCGTTTGGACAGCGCTGCCAGGCCCAGGCTGGCATTGTTGGGGTGTCCTGTGCAGGGCCAGCACTTGGACTCCAGGATCCTGATGGGTCCCTCCCAGCTCAGCCAATTCTGTGGATCTGGGATCCTGTGAGCCTGGGGATGGGGCTGCCAGTGGTTGCCATGGCAATGGGCTCTGGCTGCAGGCCTGAGCTGGTGTCCATGGCAACCAGCCCTGGCATGGGGTCTGCATGGAGATGCCGAGGGACTGAGCATAGCAACAGGGGGCTGGGGATGGTTGCCATGGAAACTGACCATAGCAACAGGTCCTGGTGATGGTTGCCTGTTAAGGATCAGATTTGTCACAGGCCCTCAGAGGGGTTCCATGGGGACTTCCCAAGAGTCTCCAGGCTGTTGAAGATCTGGAATGTCACAGGCAGAGACAGGGGCTCCATGGACACCTCCCAGGGGTTTCTGGGCATGGGAAAGAGCCCTGTGTTCAGAGGCACTCACAGCCATTCCATGGTGACATCCCAGGGCACCTTGGGCTGCAAAGGCACCGATCTGTCACAGGCACTCACGGGGACTCCACGGTGACATCCCAGGAGTCCCCAGGCTGCCAAAGAGCCGGGATGTCCCAGACACTCACAGGGCTTTCTGTTATGGGCACAGTGGGAGCTTCAGGCAAAGTTTATTGCAGACACTCCTGTTGGGTCTCGAGGTGCAGAGAAGATCCCCAATAGCCCCCACAGATCCCCAAATGTCACCGTGGAGTCAGAGATGACTCAGACTCAGATCAGAAGGCTAAGAGCTAAAAGCCACCCATTTATTCAATCCACTTATTTTATTCCTTTGGTGCTATAGGTGGACCTCATTGGTCATTAAATCAACACATTTCACATGCTTGGCTAATTAAGACAACCCCCTTCAGTAAATAACTTGAAAAAACCCAGTTTTTACAAACAGTGTTGGGACACCAGTTACTGATGTTTGTTTTATGTTGGGCCCTTCGGGGAGCTCCCGGGATGGGGGAAACCCTCTTGTAGCAGTTCTGTGCCAGAGAAAAGGAGATGCACGGGACTTTTTTGGTCTTCAGCTTCTTGTTTATTTTTATCTTACCTAAAGTTTTGCATGCTGTGTACACCAGGCTCAGAGTGCTGGAAAAGCACCACAAAATGGCCCCCGAAATGTATAGTTTCAAGGTCTTTTAAAGTTGTCTCATCCCATTAAATCTTAAAATGCACATTATTTCTACTTATTCACCAATAACTCATCCCTTTACTGTCCACGTAAGCTCTGCACTGTGCTTTCCTTGAACAATCACCCTGTGCCACCAACACGGCAGAAAATGGAGTAGATGAAGAAGGTGACGGGGACTACACCCAAATTCCTGCATCTTGCTTCCTATCTACACCATACTAAAACCCCCAAAACTTAAATTTCTCACCCAAGTGACTGTCATGATCCGTCCTTGAGAACGGCATTTGTGATGGTTCATTTTACTGATCTCAGGGTGCAAAAACCGACACAACAAGGAGATTACAGTTATAAGCAAAAACAAACGTACCTTTATCGAAATGACCACAGTAAAATGCGTTAGGGAGAGGGGGAGGGCAGAAAAGGGAAAGAATAAGGAAAAAGAGGGGAAAAGAAAGGAGGTGTATAGCTACCAGACATGGAACAACGTAGTCCTTCGAAGCCCAGTCGATGAAGCCTGTCGTGTTCCCATCAGGGGAGATCTCGAAATCCCTGGCTAACTGAGGGGTTATTATTATTGAAAATTGTGAAGGAGGGGGACACAAATACAACAGTCCATGTTCCCAGCAATGGGCGAGAACCATTGTTCTCTTGGTCCAGTGGTCGGCAAACATCTCACTTTGGTCGGCTGGCCTCCCCACACACACACCTTCCCCCCCTGCGATAGGGGTTTCAGTCTCAGTCCTTGGAAGGGGGAGCTTAGGGGGGGTCTCACATCTCAGTCCTTGAGGGAGAGCCTTCTCCCATCTCAGTCCATCTGTCCCAGTGGTTGCACGGTAACTGGAGGGACTTTTTTGTGGGGACCACCAAAAGCCATTCCAGAGAGAAAGTCCAGCCAGGGTGAGAGGTGGGGAAATTCCAGAAGCAGTGCTGCGAAGCGATGCAGGTGAAGGAGGGCAAGGTGCCCCTTTTCTTTTCATTGAGTGCAGTGTTCCATGGAGTGGGCAAACACAGGTATGAGCAATGGCTTGGCTTGGTGGGCAACAATTCAAGCAGGAACAGGATCCTAGAATAGGATCTTTCTTTCCCTGGTGGTCCCAGTTTCTGTCCTTTTCACGATGACCGGGAGGCAAAAATGAGGAAAATTTTGAACAGACACTTACAGTGACATACTATACTACTCTCTATTACCTATTTCACATTTTGGTAAATTGTAATCTACCTCAAAGTCTTGCAAGTCCTCTCCATGGGCGAAGGTTAAAGGCAGCATTTCTCTGGGTGTCAGGATTCCTCAGAGCAGACAGAGAAATATTTCCTTTGCCCTGGACTCCCACACATTTAACCTAAAAAACTTTAACCCTTAAGATGCTAAGTTACCCAAAAATGTTCCAGATAAGTAGGATTAGAAGGAGAAGAAATAGAGAACAAAAGAAAGACAGAAGATCTATAGAAGAACAAGCACATAGGAATCAACTGCTCAGGTTCCAGCATCACTGACAGAGGACCCCCAGCAGAAGGCAGGATCCAGACCATGGGCTGGCCTCGTGCTCCAGCATTTAATCCCCTGGGCCTTCATGGGCCTGCCCCTGGGGTGGGACTGCAAATTGCCTGTCCAATCAGAGTCAGGGTAGACACCAGCTGCTAGTGTGTGATTGATTGGCAGCTGGGCCAATCAGAGCTGGGTCAGCACTGCCCCTCTTGTGTGATTGACAGTACTTGGATTTGCCGCTTTTCTTTCCAATAGGAAAAAAAGATCCACCTTGATTCTGTTTCCCATGGCTGAAACTGGGATTCCACCTCCAATAGTTTGAATATCCAAGGATTTCCCTCCAGTGAAAGCAGCCAGGACAGACAGGTCAGGCTGCCCTTGGCCTCTCGGAGCTGCCTCTCATCTGCATTCCAACCAGTGGGGCTCTGGGCTTTTGTCCAATGGAAAAGAACCATCCTTCTTATCTACACAGAAATGACCAAGATTGGGCTTCCACCTCCAAAATTCCCTATATCCAAGGATAGCTCCCAGACAAAAGCTGCCAGGACTGACAAGTCTGGCTGGCCTTGGCCTCTTGGAGCTGCCTCTCATCTGCATTCCAAACAGTGGGGCTCTGTGCTTTTGTCCAATGGAAAAGAACTGTCCTTCTTATTTCCGCAGAAATGGCCAAAACTGGGATTCCACCTAAATCCCTATATCCAAGGGTTGCTGGCAGAAAAAAGCTCCCAGGACAGAGAGGTGTGGCTGCCCTAGGCCTGTGATGGCTGCCTTTCATCTGCCCCTCAAACACTGGTGTTCTCTGCTTTCCTTCCTACGGAAAGGAACACTCCTTCTCATCCAGGTGGCCATGTGTGAAACTGGGATTCCACCTCTAAAATTCTGTATATCCAAGGGTTGCTCCCAGGCAAAATCTGCCAGTACCATCAAGTCTGGCTGGCCTTGACCTCTGGTGGCTGCCCCTGCAACACTGGGGTTAGGTGCTTTCCTTCCCATGGAGATCCCTGGGACACTTTGGGAACCTCATGGAACCAAGGGGATCATTGTGGCACCACTGGAGCCCATGGAACCAAGGGGCCATGGTGACACAGCAGGACTTCATGGAACCCAGAGACTATTATGACTCTGTGGGATCTGATGGAAGCATGGAGACCAGTAGGACCCTTCAGGGCCTCGTGTCACCAAGGGGGCATTATGGCACCTCAGGGCCTCATGGAAGGGAGGGACCATTGGGACACTGTGGGGCCCCATGGAAGCGAGGGAACATGGGACAGGTCTGGCTGGCTGGGCCTCCTGGGGACCACCTGACAGGTCTGGCTGATCTTGGGATGTCAAGGGCTGCCTCTCATCAGCTCCTGGAGCACTGGGGCTCCATGCTTTCCTTGCTATGGAAAATAACTGTCCCTCTTTTCAGATGCCCATTGCCAAACTTATTAGTCTCCCTAAAAAAATTCCTATATGCAAAGGTATCTCCCAGAATAAAACCTGCCAGCTCTGGCTGGCCTTAGCCTCTGGTGGTAAACTCTCATCTGCCAGAGAAACACTGGGGCTCTCTTCCTTCCTTCCTATAGAAAACCAGCTTTCATGTTCAGGGACTATGGCGAAAATTAGAAATTGGACACCCGAATTCTGTATATCTAACGACTGCTTCCAGACAAAAGTAGCCAGGACAGACAGGTCAGGCTGGCCCTGTCCTCTTGTGATTTTCTTAGCCTATGAGCTGAATGTTTTCATTTGGAAACAACTTGGTGAGCACCCAGAGATCTCCCTAGGAGGGGTTTTGATGCCTCAGGCACATGACCACTACACAGGGACAAAGGAGCTCTGTGCTCTGTGCTGTTCGGGTGGTTTTGCATCATGGAAATGATGTCCTAAGAGAAGCTGCTACCGGCTTGCGACGCAGCCTGGCCGGGGTCATGGAACCATCTGCAGGCCCCGGCTGAGATATTAACTCTTTCAGTGCTTCCATCCTCCCTCCAGTGAGAGAAAAGGACAAAGTGCAGCCACACAGAGGAGTAACATGAAGACACCGAGGTTGGTGAATAAGAAGTTGACTCCTAGATGTGAGGGATAAGGAGATGCCTTGGTCTTGGGGCTGAAATCCTCTTGTAAAGCTTTGGAGAAGGATGTAACTGATACTTCAGACTCTCTTTTTCCCTATCACACATTGAAAATATGGGGAGATGCCTTGTTCAGCAAAGGCCTCCATGCTAAAGGAAGCAAATGTTGAAGTAGCTGTGATCCCATGAGAAGTTTGAAAAGAGAAAGAAAAGTGGTGAGACCCTGTGGCTTAGGGAGAGAAGATCTCTGTTCCCAGAGATGAAGATGATGAGAACATTTGCTCTTATAACAGCACATATTTAAACTAATGCCCCAGAAGTTGACATGGCCTATAAACATGGCTGTAGGAAAGGCTGTGAAAAAATGGGAGGGACTTCACAACTGATGATTTTCCAGGTTCCTGATCTTCATGGGAATTGAGAGGCAAAAGAGAGCTGTTTTCTTAATATGAAGTCTCCATAGCATGAAGGAGAGACTCCTTTCCGTAAAAGTGCTGAAGAAATACTATTCTACAGGTGATAAACTGACTGAACATTTTAGGTTTTGACTCTTTACATTGTCAGTAAGAAAGAAAAGGTTATAGTGAGAGGAAAAGTATTTTGAAAGTTTTATTCTGATCCTTATTACTCTTACTTTTAGTTACTATTAATAATCTTTTCTTTATACACTTTTAAAAATTTGAGCTTACTTTGCCTTTCTCCTAAACCTATCTCACAGCGGGAAATGAGTAAGAATATACTAGTGAGTGCAGTGGTAATTAACCAACACTGAACCCCATGCAGTAACTGATACATTGGCTAAAAAAATGTAAAATTGGCGCACCAAAACCACTACAGAAACATTCCTGATGAACTGCATGAGAGCAGAGGGAAATCAAGGCAGAGCCATGGTTTGTCAGGACTTGCTTGATCCTAATGAGCCCCGTGATGCATTTGGAGCTAAGCCCTGGAACCTCAGGGCCTGAGAGGAGATCGCACAAACCTTTCCAGGAGTCAAAGTCAGATGAAAACCCCAAAGTGTCTCAAAGCATGAATGGGTCCCACTGAGGTCCCTCCCCAACACAGGCTCCTCATGGACTCCTTGGATGAGAGAATTGCAGGCCAGGATGGCACAAAAAACCTCTCCGAGATTCAGTGTGGAAAGAAGAATCCAAAGTACCTTAAAAACCTTGAGTATCTCAAAGTATTAATGAGCCCCACTCAGTGTTAGTACAAAGATCTGGAGGGACTCGTTAAAGCAGATAATTGGG
>NW_024503803.1:0-495 GCF_017590055.1 Onychostruthus taczanowskii
TTTTCCCCAATTTTTTCCACTTTTTTCTTTCATTTTTTCCTGATTTTTCCCCCGATTTTCCCCTTTTTCCCCACATCTTTTCCTGATCTTTTTGTGAATTTTTCCCCAATTTTTCCCTCATTTTTCCTCCCTTTCCCCCCCAATTCTTTCCCCATTTTTCCCCATTTCCCCCTTTTTTCCCCCAAATTTTTCCTTTTTTCCCTCATTTTTCCTCCCTTTCCCCCCCAATTCTTTCTCCATTTTTCCCCATTTCCCCCTTTTTCCCCCCAAATTTTTCCTGATTTTTTCCCCATTTTTTCTGAATTTTTCCCCAATTTCCCCCCAAAATTTCTTCCCATTTATTACCCAATTTTCACTTTTTTTTTTTCATTTTCTCCCCCTTTTTTCCCTTAATTTTCTCCCATTTTTCTCAAATTATTTCCTAATTTTTCCCAATTTCCCCCCGATCTTTCCCCATTTTCCCCCAAGTTTTTCCATTTTTTTCCTGATTTTTTT
>NW_024503804.1:0-495 GCF_017590055.1 Onychostruthus taczanowskii
ACCCCCAAAACATCCCAAAACCAGCCCAGAACATCCCAAAATACCCCAAACCAGCCCCAGGACATCCCAATAAAACCCAAAACCAGCCCAAGAGACCCCAAAATCAGCCCCAAAATAGAATGAAACCCAGGGCCGAAACCAGGCCCCAAATCAACCCAAATCCCCCCAAACCAGCCCAAATCTCTCTGAACCACCCAAAAATGGCCCAAACCCACCCTGAACCAGTCCAAACCAGCCCAAACCAGCCTGAACCACCCCAAAACCAGCCCAAATCTCTCTGCACCACCCAAAAATGGTCCAAACCAGCCCAAACCACCCAAAAATGGCCCAAACCAGCCCGAACCAGCCCAAACCAGCCCAAACCAGCCCAAACCAGCCTGAACCACCCCAAAACCAGCCCAAATCTCTCTGCACCACCCAAAAATGGTCCAAACCAGCCCAAACCAGGCCGAACCAGGTGGAACCAGCCTGAACCAGGCCGAAGCAGGCCGAACC
>NW_024503805.1:0-495 GCF_017590055.1 Onychostruthus taczanowskii
CCCAAAATTGGGGAGGGGTCCCCAAAATGAGCGAGGGGACACTTTGGGGACCCCAAAATTGGGGGAAGGGACACTGGGGACCCCAAAAATTGAGGAGAGGACCCCAAAAATGGGGGGAGGGGACACTTTGGGGACCCCCAAAATTGGGGAGGGAACCCTAAAAATAGGGGGAGGGGACATCAGAGACCCCCAAAATTGGGATGAGGACACTTTGGGAACCCCAAAAATTGGGATGGGACCCCAAACATGGGGGGAGTGGACATCGGGGACCCCCAAAATTGGGGAGGGGACATTGGGGACCCCCAAAATTGGGGAGGGGGACCCCAAAATGGAGGGAGGGGACATTGGGGAACCCCAAAATTGATGGAAGGGGACATTTAGGGACCCCAAAATTGGGGATGGGGACACTTTGGGGACCCCCAAAATTGGGGAGGGGACACTTTGGGGACCCCCAAAATTTGGGATGGCACCCTAAACATGGGGGGAGGGGACATT
>NW_024503806.1:0-495 GCF_017590055.1 Onychostruthus taczanowskii
ATGGCACCAATTGTTCCCACAAAATGTACCCGTAAGTAATCTCAAAATGGCGCCCACAGAGTCCCACACAAAAAGAGGCCCGAAGACTCCCACAGAACGGCCCTGGAACGATCCCAAAATGGTCCCAGAGCTCCCTCAAAGGATCCCAGGGTTTTTCCAGGGATTTTGGGGTGAATTTTGGCCGTTTCGGGCTCACCTCGCTCGGTCTCGTCGAGCTCGAAGTAGAAGTACTCGCGCAGCCGCCCCTCCTCGGGCCACGACACCGATTTCTTCTTGCGGGGCCTGCGCGGGGCCGGGCCCCCCTCGGAGGGGACATCGGTGGCCTTGGGGTCACCCCCCGCGTCCGACGAGCCTGAGGGGACAGCGGGAGGGATCAGCAAAGGGGATCCCAAAAACGGGGGGTTTGAGCCCAAAATGGCACCCGGGGAGGGATGAAATGGGGCCTGAAATGGGTGACACCAAAAGGGCCAAAGTGACACCAAAATGGGGGAAAGT
>NW_024503807.1:0-495 GCF_017590055.1 Onychostruthus taczanowskii
GATTTTGGGAGGGAAAATGGGGATTTTTTAGGAAAAACTGGGGGTTTGAGGAAAAAACTGGGGATTTTTGGGGAAAAAATGGGGAATTTGGGAAAAACCCCCAGGGATCTGGGGAGAAAAATGGGGATTTTGGGGGAAAAAATGGGGATTATGAGAGGGAAAAGTGGGATTTTGGAGGAAAAAATGGGGATTTTTTGTAAAAAATGTAGATTTTTAGGAAGAGAAATGAAGATTTTGAAGGGAAAAAAGGGGATTTTTTGGGGGGAAAAGGGCATTTTTGGGGAATAAAGGGAATTTTTTGAGGGAAAAAAAGGGGATTTTTTTGGGGAATAAAGGGGATTTTTTTGAGCATAAAAAGGGGATTTTTTTTGGGGAGAAAAAAGGGGAATTTTTTGGGAATAAAAGAGCATTTTTGGGGGGTGGAAAAGGGGATTTTTTGGGGAATAAAGGGGATTTTTTTTGAGCAAAAAAAGGGGATTTTTTTTGGGATTTTAG
>NW_024503808.1:0-495 GCF_017590055.1 Onychostruthus taczanowskii
CGCTCCTCGGCCCCGCCCACCTGCGCCTCAGCCAATCGCCGAGCGCCCCGCCCCCCACCGGCCATGCCCCCGGCACGCGGCCGCAGGGGGGAGCAGCAGGAAGTGACGTCAGAGCGGTAGGAAGTGATGTAATCACAGCAGGAAGTGATGTCAGACTGGCAGGAAGTGATGTAATCGCACCAGGAAGTTACATCGCCGCAGCAGGAAGTGACATCAGAGTGGCAGGAAGTGACATCAGAGTGGCAGGAAGTGACATCAGAGTGGCAGGAAGCAATGGCAGAGTGGCAGGAAGTGATGTAATCACAGCAGGAAGTGACGTCAGAGTGGCAGGAAGTGATGCAATCGCAGCAGGAAGTTATGTGGCCACAGCAGGAAGTGACATCAGAGCGACAGGAAGTGACATCACAGTGACAGGAAGTGATGTCAGAGTGGCAGGAAGTGATGTAATCACAGCAGGAAGTTATGTCACGGCAGCAGGAAGTGACATCAGAGCGG
>NW_024503809.1:0-495 GCF_017590055.1 Onychostruthus taczanowskii
AAAACCCCAAAATCCCCCCAAAATCCCGAATTTTGGGGCATTTCAAGGGTGGTTTTTGGCGTTTTTTAGGGTTCTTTTTGGGGTGTTTCTGGGACTGTTTTTGGGTATTTTTGGGGTGTTTCAGGGACTGTTTTTGGGGTGGTTTTTTTTGTATTTTTGGGGTGTTTTTGGGACTGTTTTCGGGGTGTTTCTGGGACTGTTTTTGGGTATTTTCAGGGTGTTTCTGGGACTGTTTTCGGGGTGTTTCTGGGACTGTTTTTGGGTATTTTCAGGGTGATTTTGGGACTGTTTTGGGTATTTTCGGGTTGTTCCTGGGACTGTTTTTGGGGTGTTTTTTTGGGTATTTTTGGGGTGTTCCTGGGACTGTTTTTGGGGTGTTTTTTTGGGTATTTTTGGGGTGTTCCTGGGACTGTTTTTGGGGTGTTTTTTTGGGTATTTTCAGGGTGATTTTGGGACTGGTTTTGGGGTGGTTTTTTTGGGTATTTTTGGGGTGTT
>NW_024503810.1:0-495 GCF_017590055.1 Onychostruthus taczanowskii
CACCCCGGGCCGCCCCCGCCGCCCCCGGGGACCCCGAGCGGCCGCTCCGGGGGGTCCCGGGGGTCCCCAACAACAACAGCAGCAGCAGAGACCCCCGGGACCCCCTCCCGGCAGCCGGGACGAGCCCGGCCGGACCCACCCTCCGGAAAAAGCCGATTCCTCCTCTTCCTCCTCTTCCTCCTCCTCTTCCTCCCGCTCTTCCTCCTCGTCCGCCTCCTCTTCCTCGGGCCCCCCGCCCGTCTCCGCCCGGCCCCGCTCGCCTTCTTCCCTGGATATTTATGATCCTTTCCACCCCACGGACGAGGAGAACCCGGGGGTCCCGGGGGGCGGCGGCGGGGCCCCCCCGGAATTCGGCTACGGCGGCGCCGCCTCCTCTTCCTCGCCGGGCAAAGAGGCCGAAGGGCGGCAGGACCAGAAGTACGACCCCTTCGACCCCACGGGCTCCAACCCCAGCTCGTCACGCAGCAGCCCCAGCCCCGAGGAGGAGGAGGAGGA
>NW_024503811.1:0-495 GCF_017590055.1 Onychostruthus taczanowskii
TTTAAAAAATTTTTGCAGAATTTTTTTAAATTTTTTATATTAATTTTTAGCTTTTTTTCACATTTTTTTCAGCATTTTTTAAAATTTTTTCCCCATTTTTCTCCTTTTTTTTAAATTTTTTTTCATATTTTTTCCATTTTTCCCTTTTTTTAATTATTTTTTCATTTTTTTCAGCTTTTTTTCCCATTTTTTCCGATTTTTTTTCATTTTTTTCAGCTTTTTTCCCTTTTTTTTTAATTTTGTCCCCATTTTTTCCCCTTTTTTCCCTTTTTAAAATTTTTTTCCATTTTTTTCAGCATTTTTTCCCATTTTTTTCCCTTTTTTAAATTTTTTTTTTCATTTTTTCCCCATTTTTCCCCTTTTTCGATTTTTTTTCCATTTTTTTCCTTTTTTTTTTCATTTTTTTCCCCATTTTTTCCTTTTTTCGATTTTTTTCCATTTTTCCCCCCCTTTTTCGATTTTTTTTTCTTTTTTTCCCCATTTTTCCCCCCCTTT
>NW_024503812.1:0-494 GCF_017590055.1 Onychostruthus taczanowskii
CTGCCCTACCAGCTCCTTAAGTCTCCTCCCAGTAAACACAATAGAGCCTTACAGTATCCTTCGACGTCCCCAGCTTCTTCAGCCCGTCCAGAGGGAGGAGATCCGCCGAATCCTTGTGGATGAACTGAACCGCCTGCTTCATCCTCCTCTGCTGGCGGAGAGACGCCGCTTCCCTCATCTCCACTTCTTTCCTGCTGGGCTCTGTCAGGATGCCCGAGTAGAACATCTCTGCTGCCGAGAGCGGCCGGCGGCGCGGCGCGGAGCAGCGCGGGGGCTGCGCCGCCGCCTGCGCTTTATAGCCGGGGCGCGGTGACGCGGGGAGCGCGGCCGGAGCGCTGCGAGCATCGCCAGCGGCGGGGCTCCGCGGGGAAAACACAGCCCACGGCACATCCCCGCCCTTCCTCCCGCCGGCAGGGCTGGCCGCGGGCACGGCGCGGCTCTCAGGGCAGCACGGACAGCAGAGAGCAGCGGAGCCGGGCTGGGAGAGCTGCCCG
>NW_024503813.1:0-1447 GCF_017590055.1 Onychostruthus taczanowskii
CGGGCCCGGCGCCGCGATCACCGAGGCGGGCGCGGCCGTGGCCAGCAGGAAGCGCAGCGTCCGCAGGGCGCCGGCGGAGGTGTGGCACAGCAGGTGCACCAGCACGCCCACCACGCCGTCCAGCTCGTCCCTGGGCACGGCCGAGAAGTGCTGGTGCAGCTGGTTGAGCACCGGCGGCTTCAGCGAGTCCACCAGCTCGGCCGACACGGCGGCCAGCAGCGCCGGCGACATCAGCGCCAGCTGCAGCAGGAAGGGCACCGTGGCCTTGTGGTGCTCGCGGGGCGAGCCCAGGCTCTCGTGGAACATCCTCAGCAGCTCCTGCTTGATGCTGCCGGCGTGCCGCGACGCCAGGTGGCCCAGGATGCCCACCACCGAGGCGATCTTGGGCACGCGCTTGTCGCCCGCCTCGGCGACGCCGCCACCGGCGCCGCCGTGCTCGCAGAAATCCTTGAGGCCGCACGACAGCACGCGGCTGATGATGGTGCCGGGGAAGGAGGAGCCCACGTGCGCCACCACCCAGTCGAAATGCGGCGAGTGCTGCACCGACGTGTCCAGCAGCGCGTCCACGCAGGCGTCGGGGCAGCTGCCCGCCATGGCGGCCAGGCACTGGCTGTAGATGTCCAGCAGCGCCCGCGTGGCCGGGCACGCCATCCACAGCTGCAGCAGCTCGTTGAGGCTGGCGGCGGGCGGCACGCCGGGCCGCCCGGCGTACTTGCTGCTCAGCTGCCCCATCAGCTCGCTGGCCCAGGCGGCCACGCCGGGCGCCCAGGCAATTGGGGTTAAAATGGGGTAAAATGGGGGAAAATTGGGGTTAAAGGGGGGGAAATGGGGTTAAAGTGAAGTGGAAAATGGGGTAAAATGGGGGTAAAATGGGGTTAAAATGGGGTAAAATGGGGTAAAAGGGGGAAAATTGGGGTTAAAGGGGGGGAAATGGGGTTAAAAATAAGTGGAAAATGGGGTAAAATGGGGGTAAGGGGGTTAAAATGGGGTAAAAAGAGGGGAAATGGGGTTTAAATGGGTTAAAATGAAATAAAATGGGTTAAAATGGGTTTTAAGGGGTTAAAAGGGGGTTAAAATGGGTTTAAAAGGGGGTAAAATGGGGTTAAAATGAAATAAAATGGGTTAAAATGGGCTTTAAGGGGTTAAAATGGGTTTAAAGGGGGTTTAAAGGGGGTAAAATGGGGATAAAATGAAATTAAATGAGTTAAAATGGGTTTTAAGGGGTTAAAACGGGTTTAAAGGGGGTAAAATGGGGTTCAAATGGGTTTAAAAGCGTTAAAATGAAACAAAAATGGGTTAAAACGCGTTCCAGAGGGGGTGGGGGGGGCAGCGGGGCTAGAACGGGTTAAAAACTCAAGTTAAAGGGGAATTAACCTGGAACTAAACCGGGCCTGAAAGGGTTAAACGGGGTTAGAACGGCTTCAAAGGGTTAAAAACGAGAAAAAAA
>NW_024503813.1:1878-11561 GCF_017590055.1 Onychostruthus taczanowskii
TGGGGTAAGATTGCGTTAAAATTGGGTTAAGATGGGGTAAAATGGGTTAGGAAGGTTTAAAGGGTGCAGCCCGCTGAGGAAGGCCTTCACCTCCTGGGAGAGCTCCTGGGCGCTGTGGGGAGGGAGAAAATGGGGGAAAAGGGGTTAAAATGGGGGAAAATTGGGTTAAAATGGGGAAAAATGGGGGTAAAATGGAGAGAAATGGGGAAAAATGGGGGTAAAATGGAGAGAAATTGCATTAAAATGGGGTAAAATGGAGAGAAATTGCATGAAAATGGGTTAAAATGGGGTTAAAATGGGGTTAAAATGGGGTTAAAAGGGGGAAAATTGGGGTTAAAATGGGGTAAAATGGGGTAAAATAGGGTTAAAGGGGGGGGAAATGGGGTTAAAGTGAAGTGGAAAATGGGGTAAAATGGGGGTAAGGGGGTTAAAATGGGGTAAAAAGAGGGGAAATGGGGTTTAAATGGGTTAAAATGAAATAAAATGGGTTAAAATGGGTTTTAAGGGGTTAAAAGGGGGTTAAAATGGGTTTAAAAGGGGGTAAAATGGGGTTAAAATGAAATAAAATGGGTTAAAATGGGCTTTAAGGGGTTAAAATGGGTTTAAAGGGGGTTTAAAGGGGGTAAAATGGGGATAAAATGAAATTAAATGAGTTAAAATGGGTTTTAAGGGGTTAAAACGGGTTTAAAGGGGGTAAAATGGGGTTCAAATGGGTTTAAAAGCGTTAAAATGAAACAAAAATGGGTTAAAACGCGTTCCAGAGGGGGTGGGGGGGGCAGCGGGGCTAGAACGGGTTAAAAACTCAAGTTAAAGGGGAATTAACCTGGAACTAAACCGGGCCTGAAAGGGTTAAACGGGGTTAAAACGGCTTCAAAGGGTTAAAAACGAGAAAAAAATGGAATTAAAAAGGGGGGGGGAGCCCCCGGGGGGGGGGGTCCCCTGTCCCTCCCTCCCCCATCCCGGGGCTCCTCCCGCGGTACCTGAGCGGGGGCCGGGGGGGGCTGGCGGCGCCGGGGGGGTCGCACAGCGCCGACATGGCGGCGGCGGCGGGGACGGGGAAGGACGGCTGCGCATGCGCAGAGAGCGTGCCGCACCGGAAGTTCCCTCCACCCCCCCGCGGCTGCGCGCGATGGTTCCGCCCCTCGCGGTGTCACGGTGAAATGTGTCCCCCGTCAGAGATTGTCACCTCCCCCCGCAAGGGACAGAGACGGGAACCGAGACAGGACAAAAAGCGTTTATTGCGGGCACCGGGGGCACCGGGCAGGGCCCGGCGCGGTGAGCCGGTGGCCCCGGCGACACCCCCGGGCTCACTCCGCCATCTCCACGTCGCCGCTCGCTCTCCCCGGCTCCTCCCGCGGCCGCTTCGCCTCGCTCGCCGCCGCCGTGAGCGCTGCGGGCACCGGGCGGCGGCTCAGCGCTCCGGTGCCGCCCCCGGTGCCCCCTCCCGGTGTCCCCTGCCCCGCTCACCCCTCCGCGACGCCCCCCGCAGCCGCTTCAGCTCCTTCCGCAGCCGCTTCCCCCACACCGGGGCCCGGACCGCGGGCACCGACAGCGACCTGTACCGGAGAGCAGCGGGAGCGGCCTGAGCCACCGGGAGACGCCGGGGGGACACCGGGGGGCACCGGGACAGCGCTCACCGCCGCTTCTGCCGCCGCCCCCGCGCCCGCTCCCGCCGCCGCTTGAACAGCTTCTTGCGCAGCTCCTGCGGGGCACGGCGGGGTCACCGGGGGGGGTCCCGCCATTACCGGAGCCGCCCCCCGGTACCGGGCAGCGGCAGCGCGGTGAGGATCGGGACTGCCGCCGCGCCCCCCCGGGCTTTCCCTCCCGCCGGGCCCCTCCCGGAGCCCCCCCGGTGCCTCCCGGTGCCCCCCGGTGTCCCCGGTCACCGTTCGGGGCCGGTTGATTTTGCCGCCGATCCCCATCGCCCCCACGCGCCCGGCGCCACTTCCGGTCCGGCACCAACTTCCGGTCCGGCCGCACTTCCGGTCACTGAACCCCGCCCCTTTGCGCACCCCCGCGAATATCATTGGCCCGTGAGCGAGCGGAGCGGGCTCTGATTGGCTACAGCGGCGAGAGCCCCGCCCATATTCAAATCACCCTTCGGCTCGTCTCCTTTTCTGTCAATTTGTTTTCATTGGCTGGCGGGCACGCGCCGGCGCCGTTGATTGGTGGAATCCCCCCAAGCCCCGCCTACACCCCGGCGTATATAAAATGGCCGCCGCCCCTCAGGGCGCTCTTTGGGTGCTGGGTGAGCTCCGGGCTGGTTTTGGGGTTCGGGGTTTTGGGTGGGTTTTATCCTAAAACCGGGCGGGCGGGGGGAACCGGGCGGCTCCTCCCGTTCTTGGCGGGCCCCGGCGGCGCCGTGCCGGGCTCTGTGATGTGCGGAGGGAAAGCAGCGACCGGCGCGATGTCTTCGGTGCCGGCGGTGGCGTCCGCCGGTCCCACCCTCACACGCCGGGACAAGGCCCGGCCGCGGCTCCTCCGGCAGCTCCGGAGCGCTCGGGGCCGCCGCTTCACCGCCATTTTCTCCTCTGCAGGGCCCGCTGAAGGACCGGGAAGGCCGCGCGACGGCGCCGAGGACGGACGGATGAATTTGTAATTTAAATTGTTAATAAACTGCTCTGAACCGCTTTGGTCTCGTGTGTGCTCTCGGTAGGAGCGCGTCCCGGGGTGAGGGGGGGGATCCCCGGTTCCCTGACCGCCGCTGGAGCCGCTCGGTGACCCCGTTCCCGACGGTGAGGGGATGCGGCCGTGAGGGGAGGAGGTCTCCGGGTCCTCCCAGCCGCCGTCTCTATGATCCCCACGTGGCGGAGCGGATTTCCGCCCCTCCCGGCCGCCATCTCTGATCCTTGCAGAGCAGGGGGATTTCCAGTCCTCCAGCCGCCGTCTCTATGATTTCCGGTGTTCTCAGCAGCGTCTCTATGATCTCGGCAGGGCGGGGGGGGCATTTCCGGTCCTCCCAGCAGCCGTCTCTATGATTTCCGGTGTTCTCAGCAGCGTCTCTATGATCTCGGCAGGGCGGGGGGGGGCATTTCCGGTCCTCCCAGCCGCCGTCTCTATGATCTCCGTGTGCCGGAGGGCATTTCCGGTCCTCCCAGCCGCTCTCTCTATGCTCCCGGCGGGCCAGCGCGGCCCCGGAAGTGGCGGGGAGGCGGCGATGGCGCTGGACCGGCGGTGGCCACTGGCGCTCGCCCGCGGCGCCGTCCCGGTTGCGCTGGGGCTGCTGCTGTGGGTGGCGATCGCGGGCGGCGAGCACGAGCGGCAGCAGACGCTGAAGGTACGGGGACAAGAGAAGGGGGCGGCGGGGACGCCTCGGGGAGCGGAGCCGGCGGTGACCGCGCCGCTGTTCCCGGTTCGGCAGGGCCAGCCCGGCGCGGACGCGGCTTTGGCGCAGCGGCGGCGCCACAACGAGCTGATCATGGCGGCGCTGCGCGAGGCGGCCGAGACCGACGACAACGTGGCGCATCGCGGGGTGCCGTGGCGGAAGTGACGTCAGCACCGGGAGCCCCCCCCTCCCGTTGATTGGTGGAATCCTCCCAAGCCCCGCCTACACCCCGGCGTATATAAAATGGCCGCCGCCCCTCAGGGCGCTCTTTGGGTGCTGGGTGAGCTCCGGGCTGGTTTTGGGGTTCGGGGTTTTGGGTGGGTTTTATCCTAAAACCGGGCGGGCGGGGGGAACCGGGCGGCTCCTCCCGTTCTTGGCGGGCCCCGGCGGCGCCGTGCCGGGCTCTGTGATGTGCGGAGGGAAAGCAGCGACCGGCGCGATGTCTTCGGTGCCGGCGGTGGCGTCCGCCGGTCCCACCCTCACACGCCGGGACAAGGCCCGGCCGCGGCTCCTCCGGCAGCTCCGGAGCGCTCGGGGCCGCCGCTTCACCGCCATTTTCTCCTCTGCAGGGCCCGCTGAAGGACCGGGAAGGCCGCGCGACGGCGCCGAGGACGGACGGATGAATTTGTAATTTAAATTGTTAATAAACTGCTCTGAACCGCTTTGGTCTCGTGTGTGCTCTCGGTAGGAGCGCGTCCCGGGGTGAGGGGGGGGATCCCCGGTTCCCTGACCGCCGCTGGAGCCGCTCGGTGACCCCGTTCCCGACGGTGAGGGGATGCGGCCGTGAGGGGAGGAGGTCTCCGGGTCCTCCCAGCCGCCGTCTCTATGATCCCCACGTGGCGGAGCGGATTTCCGCCCCTCCCGGGCGCCATCTCTATGATCCTTGCAGAGCAGGGGGATTTCCAGTCCTCCAGCCGCCGTCTCTATGATTTCCGGTGTTCTCAGCAGCGTCTCTATGATCTCGGCAGGGCGGGGGGGGCATTTCCGGTCCTCCAGCCGCCGTCTCTATGATCTCCGTGTGCCGGAGGGCATTTCCGGTCCTCCCAGCCGCTCTCTCTATGCTCCCGGCGGGCCAGCGCGGCCCCGGAAGTGGCGGGGAGGCGGCGATGGCGCTGGACCGGCGGTGGCCACTGGCGCTCGCCCGCGGCGCCGTCCCGGTTGCGCTGGGGCTGCTGCTGTGGGTGGCGATCGCGGGCGGCGAGCACGAGCGGCAGCAGACGCTGAAGGTACGGGGACAAGAGAAGGGGGCGGCGGGGACGCCTCGGGGAGCGGAGCCGGCGGTGACCGCGCCGCTGTTCCCGGTTCGGCAGGGCCAGCCCGGCGCGGACGCGGCTTTGGCGCAGCGGCGGCGCCACAACGAGCTGATCATGGCGGCGCTGCGCGAGGCGGCCGAGACCGACGACAACGTGGCGCATCGCGGGGTGCCGTGGCGGAAGTGACGTCAGCACCGGGAGCCCCCCCCTCCACCCGCCGGTTCCCCGTGACCCGCCCTTTCCCGCGGAACCATCAGCGCTGGGCGCGGTTGCGCACGGAACTCTTTTTGCGCGGGTGCGTCCGGACTGCTATAAACCACGGACACTTCCGGCGTCTCTTCCGGTTCCGCCATGTCGCCGCGGGGCGCGGAGGCCGCGGCGGACGCGGCGGCGGTGGCGGGGCCCGGTCCGGCCTCGCCGCGGCCGCTGTTCGGCGGCTGCTGGAGCTGCCGCCTGCTGAGCGGCGCGGGGCTGCTGATGGCCGCCGTCTGGGTGTACCAGGGGCCGCGGAACGTCATGAAAAAGGGGATCCCGCCCTCCATGGGCGCCATCGCCCAGATCACCTTCGCCGCCGGTGAGGGGCGGGGCGGGGAAAGGGGGCGTGGTCTCGGTTTTGGCGGGAAACCCGCGGGTTTCTATGGAAACGAGGGCGGGGCTGGCGGAGGGCGGCCAAAGAAATTCTTTTGAATCCTTCACAAAATCCCCTCCAAATGTGCCCAAAATGGCGAGGGGGAGGAGCCGCGGTTGCCATGGCAGCGAGGGCGGGGCAGGGCCCCGGTGACCCCCCCAGGTGACCCCGGTGTCCCCCCAGGTCTGGCCGGCTGGGCCATCGTCATCCTCGCCGACCCCGTGGGGCGCCGGCAGCGCCGGGAGCCCTGAGGGGGCCCCGAAACGGCACCGGGACCCCGAAAATGGACCCGGGACCCCCGAAAATGGCCGAGACCGACGACAACGTGGCGCATCGCGGGGTGCCGTGGCGGAAGTGACGTCAGCACCGGGAGCCCCCCCCCTCACCCGCCGGTTCCCCGTGACCCGCCCTTTCCCGCGGAACCATCAGCGCTGGGCGCGGTTGCGCACGGAACTCTTTTTGCGCGGGTGCGTCCGGACTGCTATAAACCACGGACACTTCCGGCGTCTCTTCCGGTTCCGCCATGTCGCCGCGGGGCGCGGAGGCCGCGGCGGACGCGGCGGCGGTGGCGGGGCCCGGTCCGGCCTCGCCGCGGCCGCTGTTCGGCGGCTGCTGGAGCTGCCGCCTGCTGAGCGGCGCGGGGCTGCTGATGGCCGCCGTCTGGGTGTACCAGGGGCCGCGGAACGTCATGAAAAAGGGGATCCCGCCCTCCATGGGCGCCATCGCCCAGATCACCTTCGCCGCCGGTGAGGGGCGGGGCGGGGAAAGGGGGCGTGGTCTCGGTTTTGGCGGGAAACCCGCGGGTTTCTATGGAAACGAGGGCGGGGCTGGCGGAGGGCGGCCAAAGAAATTCTTTTGAATCCTTCACAAAATCCCCTCAAAATGTGCCCAAAATGGCGAGGGGGAGGAGCCGCGGTTGCCATGGCAGCGAGGGCGGGGCAGGGCCCCGGTGACCCCCCCAGGTGACCCCGGTGTCCCCCCAGGTCTGGCCGGCTGGGCCATCGTCATCCTCGCCGACCCCGTGGGGCGCCGGCAGCGCCGGGAGCCCTGAGGGGGCCCCGAAACGGCACCGGGACCCCGAAAATGGACCCGGGACCCCCGAAAATGGCACCGGGACCCCCGAAAACGGCACCGGGACTGCCAAAAATGGCGCCAGGACCCCCGAAAATGGCGCCGGCCCAAAATGGCGAGGGGGAGGAGCCGCGGTTGCCATGGCAGCGAGGGCGGGGCAGGGCCCCGGTGACCCCCCCAGGTGACCCCGGTGTCCCCCCAGGTCTGGCCGGCTGGGCCATCGTCATCCTCGCCGACCCCGTGGGGCGCCGGCAGCGCCGGGAGCCCTGAGGGGGCCCCGAAACGGCACCGGGACCCCGCAAATGGACCCGGGACCCCCGAAAACGGCCCCGGGACCCCGAAAATGGACCCGGGACTGCCAAAAATGGACCCGGGACCCCCGAAAATGGCACCGGGACCCCCGAAAACGGCACCGGGACTGCCAAAAATGGCGCCAGGACCCCCGAAAATGGCGCCGGGACCCCAAAAAATGGCACCGGGAACCCAAATAAAGTCATCAGGACCCCCAAAAACAGCACCGGGACCCCAATAAAGGCCCCGGGACATCAAAAACGGCCCCGGGACCCCCAAAAACGGCCCCGGGACCCCCAAAAACGGCATCGGGACCTCCGAAAACGGTCCCGGGAACCCCCATAAATGGCACCGGGACCCCCAATAAAGTCATTGGGACCCCCAAAAACTGCATCGGGATCCCCAAAAATGGCCTCTGAACCCCCAAAAACGGCACCGGGACCCCCAGAGTGCCGTGGGGGGGGCACGGCAGGGACAGACGTGGAGATTTTGGGGTTTTTGGGTTTATTTTTGGGGTTTGGGGTTTTCGGGGTGCCCCCCTCAGCTCCCCTCCTTCTTGGCCACGATGACGACGGCGGAGGGAACCAGACCTGGGGAGGGGGAGAGGTCAGGACCCCCCAAAACCCACCCAGGGACCCCCAAAACCCACCCAGGGACCCCTCAAACCCCCCAGCAACCCCCCCAGGGACCCCCAAGGACCCCTCAAATCCCCCCAGGGATCCCTCAACCCCCCCAGGGACCCCTCAAACTCTCCTAGAGACCCCCTCAAACCCCCCCAGGGGCCCCCAAGCACCCCCAGGGACCCCCACCGGGACCCCCAAAAACGGCATCGGGACCTCCGAAAACGGTCCCGGGAACCCCCATAAATGGCACCGGGACCCCCAATAAAGTCATTGGGACCCCCAAAAACTGCATCGGGATCCCCAAAAATGGCCTCTGAACCCCCAAAAACGGCACCGGGACCCCCAGAGTGCCGTGGGGGGGGCACGGCAGGGACAGACGTGGAGATTTTGGGGTTTTTGGGTTTATTTTTGGGGTTTGGGGTTTTCGGGGTGCCCCCCTCAGCTCCCCTCCTTCTTGGCCACGATGACGACGGCGGAGGGAACCAGACCTGGGGAGGGGGAGAGGTCAGGACCCCCCAAAACCCACCCAGGGACCCCCAAAACCCACCCAGGGACCCCTCACCCCGGGCCCCCCGAGCCCCCCGGGCCCCGGTGCAGCTCCACGAAGAGGCGCACGGCCGCCAGCGGCTCCCGCGCGCGGAAACTCTGCGTGAGAGCGCGGCCGTCGGGGAGCCGCACCTGCCGGGGCCGAAACCGCCCAAATCGACAGAAATCAACCCAAAACTGCCCCGCCCTAATCCTTTGAGACCCCCCCCAGTCCTTTGGGATCCCCCAAATCCTTTGGGACCCCCCCCCAAACCTTTGGGATCCCCAAAATCCCTTGAGACCCCCTCCCCCAATTATTTGGGATCCCTCCAAACCTTTTGGGATCCCCCCCAATCCTCTGGGACCCCCCAAACTTTTGGGGTCCCGCTCACCCTCTGCGCTCGCTCCGCCTTGTCCCTCTCAATCTTCTCCCGCACTCTCTGCCTGTGGGAACACGGGGGGGGGGGGGAATTGAGACCCCCCCCAGTCCTTTGGGATCCCCCAAATCCTTTGGGACCCCCCCCAAACCTTTGGGATCCCCAAAATCCCTTGAGACCCCCTCCCCCAATTATTTGGGATCCCTCCAAACCTTTTGGGATCCCCCCCAATCCTCTGGGACCCCCCAAACTTTTGGGGTCCCGCTCACCCTCTGCGCTCGCTCCGCCTTGTCCCTCTCAATCTTCTCCCGCACTCTCTGCCTGTGGGAACACGGGGGGGGGGGGAAAATCCCAAAATTTTCAGGGTTCCCCAAAAGTTTTGGGATCCCTAAAAAATCCCAAAATCCCCGCTGGGAGGGCTCTGGTAATCTGAGGAAGGGGATCTGGAAAAAACCCCCTCAGGTTTGGGGCTGCACCCTCAGGTTTGGGGGTCTGGGGACTTGGGGAGGGTCCCGAAAGGTTTTAGGGTGGGAATTCGGGGGGGTTCCTACAATTTGAGGAGATCCTGAGGGGCTTTTAGCCCCCCAAAATCTCCTCGGCGCCGCCATCATCCGTGAGGGCGCTTCCCGCGGTTGTGGCGCCCCCTGGCGGCTCGGAGGACTCGGCATGCAAAGCCCCTTCCCAGTAAATTTAATGGGAAAAAATTCCGGGGTTTTTTGGGATTTCCTAAAATGTTTTGGGGTCTCCTGGGAGGTTCTGGGGTTCCCAGGGAGGGTTTGGTGTTGGGATTTTGGCGTTCCCCAAGGTGTTGGGGGCCCGGGGTTCTGAGGGGTTCGTGAGGGCGCTTCCCGCGGTTGTAGCGCCCCCTGGCGGCTCGGAGGACTCGGCATGCAAAGCCCCTTCCCAGTAAATTTAATGGGAAAAAATTCCGGGGGTTTTTGGGATTTTGGGGTTCCCCATGTTTTTGGGGGCCCGGGGTTCTGAGGGGTTCGTGAGGGCGCTTCCCGCGGTTGTGGCGCCCCCTGGCGGCTCGGAGGACTCAGTGTGCAAAGCCCTTTCCCACAAAATTTAATGGGAAAAAATTCCGGGGTTTTTGGGATTTTGGGGTTCCCCATGTTTTTGGGGGCCCGGGGTTCTGAGGGGTTCGTGAGGGCGCTTCCCGCGGTTGTGGCGCCCCCTGGCGGCTCGGAGGACTCAGCACGGGCAGCTCCTTTGGGGGTTTGTTTTTTTTTTTTTTTTTTTTTTTGGGGTGGAAATTTTGGGGTTCCCCCGCAGTTTTGGGGTTTTATTTGGAGAGATCCCCGGGGCCCGTCCCCTCCTCACCGCGCGGCGCGCTCCTCGGCCCTGTCCCGGCGCCGCTCCTCGGCCGCGCGGCGCCGCTCCTCGTCCCGCCGCCATTCCCGCAGCTTGGCCAGCTCCTGCCCCCGGCGCCGCCGCTCGCGCTCCTGCCCGGCCTCCGACAGCGCCCTGGGGGGACGCCCCAAAAAAGCACCCTGAACCCCAAAATCCTGAACCCCTAAATCATCCTGAACCCCAAACCCTGAACCCCAAATCCCCCCAGGTCCCAAATCCTGGGGTCTCATCTCCCCC
>NW_024503814.1:0-229 GCF_017590055.1 Onychostruthus taczanowskii
CCAGTAACCACCAGTGACCCTCCCAGTGCTCCCAGTGACCCCCATCACCCCTTCCCATCACTCCCAGTTCCCGTAGCTGCACTCCCAGTCCATCCCAGTATCCTCCCAGTGCCCCCAGTCCCCTCCAAACTCTCTCCCAGTCCTCCCAGTTCCCTCCCAGTCCCTCCCAGTATAAACCAGTAACCCCCCAGTCCCTCCCAGTCCCTCCCAGTCTGTCCCAGTTCCCTCC
>NW_024503814.1:282-494 GCF_017590055.1 Onychostruthus taczanowskii
CTAACTCCCCTCCCAGTCCCTCCCAGTCCCCATATCCTCACTCCCAGTCCCTCCCAGTGCCCCTAATTCCTCTCCCAGTCCCTCCCAGTGCCTATATCCTCACTCCCAGCCCCTCCCAGTCCCTCCTAGTGCCCCCTAACTCCCCTCCCAGTCCCTCCCAGTCCCTCTCACTCCCCCTAACTCTACTCCCAGTCCCTACCAGTCCCTCCCAG
>NW_024503815.1:0-494 GCF_017590055.1 Onychostruthus taczanowskii
CACCAAGGCCTGGGGCCACCAAAGCTGCCCCAAGGTGTCCATGTCCCTTTTTGGGCCACCAAATCTGCCCCAGGGGCCACCAGAGTCCCCTCAGGGTGGCCTTGTCACCTCTGGGCCACCAAAACTGTCCCAGGGGCCACCAAACCCCTGCTAGGAGCCACACTGTCCCCTCCTGGGCCACCAAAGCTGCCCCAGGGCCACCAAACCCCCCCTCAAGGTGTCCCTGTCCCTCAAGGGCCACCAAAACTGTCCCAGGGGCCACCAGAATCCCCTCAGGGTGGCCCTGTCCTTTTATGGGCCACCAACCCCCACCGGGGCCACCAAAGTTCCTCTGGGGCCACCAAACCGCTGCCAGGGGTCTCTCTGTCCCCTCAGGGGCCACCAAACCCCCCCAGGGGCCACCAAGGCCTGGGGCCACCAAATGCTGCCCCAAGGTGTCCCTGTCCCTTTATGGGCCACCAAATCTGCCCCAGGGCCACCAAAGTTCCTCAGGG
>NW_024503816.1:0-494 GCF_017590055.1 Onychostruthus taczanowskii
GGGGGAAAACCTTCAGCTTTGGGGCTGTGGGAATGTCCCGGGTCTGGGGGGAGCAGCGAGGGTTCCCTCAGCACAGAAATTCCCGGGATTTGGAAGAGTTTTCCCAGGTTTTGGAAGGGATTTTGGGCTTTTCCAGGAGCGCCGGTGACCCCTGGGCACCGCGGGGCGGGGGAGAGGTCCCAGAGTGGGATTTTTGGGATATTTTTGGGATCTTTTTGGGATCTTTGTGGGATCTCTCAGGGCCTGTTGTGTGTGTTGGTGAAGGAGATCCCAGAAAGGGATTTATGGGATTTGTGGGATCTTTTTGGGATCTTTTGGGCATTTTTCTGGGATCTCTCTCTCGGGGCCGGCTGACTCAGGGCCTATGGTGCATGTTGGTGAAGGAGATCCCAGAGCAGGATTTTGTGGGATTTTTCTGGGATTTTTCCGGGATCTCTCTCTCGGGGCCAGCTGACTCAGGGCCTGCAGTGCATGTTGGTGAAGGAGATCCCAGA
>NW_024503817.1:0-494 GCF_017590055.1 Onychostruthus taczanowskii
CCCCTGTGGCCCCGCCCCCGTGGCCCCGCCCACCTTGCTGGCGGCCCAGTCCATCCAGCCCTTGGCTTTGGGGTCCAGGTTGAGCAGCACCAGCCCCTCCACGGCCTCGGGGTGCAGCAGCTGGGGACCCCGAAAATGACCCGAAACCGGGCAGAAGTGACCCAAAATTATCCCAAAAATGAGCCCAAAATCAGCCCGAAATTATCCCAAAATCAGCCCAAAAATGACACTGAAATTATCTCAAAGTGACCCCGAAACCGGGCAGAAGTGACCCAAAATTATCCCAAAAATGAGCCCAAAATCAGCCCGAAATTATCCCAAAATCAGCCCAAAAATGACACTGAAATTATCTCAAAGTGACCCCGAAACCGGGCAGAAGTGACCCAAAATTATCCCAAAAATGAGCCCAAAATCAGCCCGAAATTATCCCAAAATCAGCCCAAAAATGACACTGAAATTATCTCAAAGTGACCCCGAAACCGGGCAGAAGTGAC
>NW_024503818.1:0-494 GCF_017590055.1 Onychostruthus taczanowskii
ATAACGGGTTAATTAGCGTTAAACCCCAGCCACAGAACCTGAACCCCCTTAATTAACCCTAAACTGTTAATTAATAACGGGTCAATTAGCATTAAAAGCCCCCCAGAAGCTAAAACCCCCCTTAATTAACCCCAAACCGTTAATTAATCACTAATCAATTAACACTAACCCCCTCAGAACCCCCAATAAAGGCTCTGGGGGTTGCTAATTGCCGTAATTAACTCGTTAATTGCGGGGGCGCTGCCCCCCCTCCCCCTCCCCAATTCCAGAAGCGCCGGAGGAGGAAGAGGAGGAGGAAGGTGAGGAAGGAAAGCCCAAATTTGGGGAAATCCCCCCAAAAATCCCAAAATTTGGGGGAATTCCCTAAAAAATCCAAAATTTGGGGGAATTCCCCAAAAACGCCAAAATTTGGGGGAAATTCCCTCAAAAAAACCCAAAATTTGGGGGAATTCCCCCCAAAAAGTCCTAAATTTGGGGAAATTCCCTCAAAAAAT
>NW_024503819.1:0-494 GCF_017590055.1 Onychostruthus taczanowskii
AACCCCTTCAGGACCCCCCAAAACCCCTTCAGGACCCCCCAAACCCCACTCACCTTCCCCCTGTGCCGCCAGTTTCTTGCTCTCGGGCTGATCTGGGGGTGCAGATTTTTGGGTTAAAAACCCCCCAAATTCCGCCCCCCCACCCAAATTTTGGGGTCCCCCCGGGTTTTGGGGTGAGTCCCCCCCTCACCTCCATCCTCCAGCTGCCGTTTCTGCCCCCCAAAACCCCCAAAATCGGGGGGGGGGGCGTTGTTGTTGGGCACGGGCGGCGCCGCGTCCCCCCCGATTTTGGCAGCGATCTGGGGGAAATTTGGGGGAAATTTGGGGGGGCTGAGAAACCCAAAAAGCTCCAAATTCACCCCAAAAACCTCAACTGGAAACGTTAAACGCTCAGAGAGACAGCAAGGGATCAAAAAGCACAAAAATGCTGCAAAATTACCCCAAAATTGGCTTAAAATCCCATAAAATCACCCCAAAGTTACCCCAAAATGCCC
>NW_024503820.1:0-494 GCF_017590055.1 Onychostruthus taczanowskii
ATGAATATATAAAATTATATATTAATTATATAAAAATCATATGGAGAAATATATAATCACGTATATATATGAAATGAATGTATAAAATTATCTATAAATTCCATATAAAATCATATGGAGAAATATACAATTACATATATCTATTAAATTAATATTTTAAATGATCTACACCAATTCCCTATACAATTACGCTGCTAATTACAGAACATTTTCTCCCAAGCTCAGATCATCATCATCGTTATTTCTCTTTAATTTCGGGGCGCTGCGTCTCTCACCCACGATGGATTTGCCCATCTGGTCCCAGGCGGCCGCGTTGTCGCCCAGCCAGTGCCCGGCCCAGCGCCCGCTGCCCGGGAACGTCGAGCGCGTGACGACCACGCCGCGCTCGCCCGTCAGGCGCCGCAGGGCCCTGCGGAGGATCCCCCATGCGGGGTCGGGGAAAAACGGAATTTGAGTTTAACGAGCGTCCGTGGCGGGTTTGCGGCCATTGACAC
>NW_024503821.1:0-494 GCF_017590055.1 Onychostruthus taczanowskii
AGCTTTCTCTCTCTCTGACCAGACTGTGACATCCACATCTTCCCAGATTTTTGCTGGTTTTCCCTGCTTGCAGAATTCTTTCTGAAGCAGCAAAAAGACAGAAAATTTCCCCAAAAGGGCCCCCACGGGTTTTAACATCAAGGCTGAAAGTCGTGGTGTTCATGCAGCCTTGCTGATCCAAGCTGATAATTTTATGCAGTGTAGTCATGCTCTTGCTCTGAATCACCACAGAGCTGCTGCTGCTGCTGCTAAAAGTTTAAAATCTTGAGAAAAATATCACTCTGCTGCTCACCCCAGAGTGGCTCCAGGTACTGCTATGAGTCAGCACTGCTGCATTTCAGCCTTGAGAGTTAGGTTATTTTGGGTGCACAGACACCCAATGGAACAACAGTTAGCAGTGGTTTCTGTGCTCAGGGGTCACTGGAGCTGGGGAGTGTGGATGCAACAGTTTAGTCAGAGAGACAGAAGCCAGATAAACTTCCCCAGGAATTGTT
>NW_024503822.1:0-494 GCF_017590055.1 Onychostruthus taczanowskii
TCCAAAATATTCCCCAGCACTCACTTTTCACCTTCTGGCCAAAGGCTGGCCTGAAATGCAGCCGTGTCAGGACCAGGACAGATCAATTCCCTCACCCCACGCTCACAAATTCACATTTTTTCCACTTTGTGTGTTCAGCTGGCCTGGCCAACATCGCTTTTACGCAACACAGAGGACAAGGGACACCGAGTCCTCCTGTTTTTATCAAGTGGCAGTGACAAGCTTGCTGTTGGACAGGTCCTTTGTAGCCTGGAGCCACAAAACTCAGGGTGACAGCTGCTGTGCCCTGACACTGTCTCAGAAATTTGCTCTTTTCAGCCTCCACGAGCCCCAGGCCATGCTGCTGCCTGATGTCCTTCTTCCCTCTGCAGCACTTCCAGGGCTCTGGGGTGGCACAAGGGATGGCTTTTGGTGACCTTGCTGCTACATTCCTGCTGGGTGTTAATGCTGGCATGGTTTTACCTCGCTTAACCAGAGTTTTCAAGGTGTCTCTG
>NW_024503823.1:0-494 GCF_017590055.1 Onychostruthus taczanowskii
CGTGGGGCAGCGGTGCCGTGGGGCAGCCCTGCGGCAGCACACACAGCACACAGCCCGCAAACAGGGCTGCTCTGAGGGCCGCGCCATGGCCGGGCCTGAGGCAGGGAAGGCGCTGCGGGAAACTGCCCCGCCGCGGCTGCGGGACCGCGGCACGGCCGTGGAGGCAGTGACAGTGGGCCCGGGCAAACAAACTTCTGACACGAAAGCGTGAACACTTTGAGTCATACTGCCTTGGTGAAGCATCCCTCTTTCCGAGGATGGAGCCCCAGCGCTCAGCTGCAAGTCCTATGGAAGACCTTTTCTTCTAGAGGTGGAATCAGCAGATGTGGAAATGGGAGAGGCCTGTAGTGACAGCAGGTTAATCAAATTCAGCTCTATCACATACCAAACACAATATATAGCTCTTAACATGACTCTTGGTCTAAAAATTGTAAGCATTTGTGGCATTTATGTGTGCTATTTATTTGTTTACGATGGGCCCTACAATAAAAAAA
>NW_024503824.1:0-459 GCF_017590055.1 Onychostruthus taczanowskii
CAAAAACCTGCCCAAAACTGCCCAAAATTTGCTCCTCACGTGTCCCTCCCCTGTCCCTCACTTGCCCTCACCTGCCCTCACATGTCCCTCACCTGTCCCTCCCCTGTCCCTCACCTGTCCCTCACCTGTCCCTCCCCTGTCCCTCACCTGTCCCTCACCTGTCCCTCACCTGTCCCTCACGTGTCTCACCTGTCCCTCACGTGTCCCTCACCTGTCTCACCTGTCCCCACCTGCCCAGGTACTACGCAGCAGTGGAGGCCAAGAAGGAGCAGAGCAGCAAACACGCGCAGAGCTTCGGGGCGCGGCAGCCCACCATGGGGGGCTCCAACCCCGGGCAGGTACGGGGGGTCCGCAGGGGCTGGGGGCTTCCCTGGGCAGGTACGGGGGGTCCGCAGGGGCTGGGGGCTTCCCCGGGCAGGTACGGGGGGTCTGGAGGGGCTGGGGGCTGAGATTGGAGCT
>NW_024503824.1:1781-11656 GCF_017590055.1 Onychostruthus taczanowskii
CCCCCGGCCCCCGCCGGGGGCTGGGGGCTGTCCCGGGGGTCCCACTGACCCTGGGGGGGGGGGCAGGGGGCCATCCCGGGGGTCCCACTGACCTTGGCGGGGGCTGGGGGCCATCCCGGGGGTCCCACTGACCCTGGGCAGGTCCGGAGGGGCTGGGGGCCGCCCCGGGGGTCCCACTGACCCTGGGGGGGGGGCTGGGGGCCGTCCCGGTGGTCCCACTGACCCCACCAGGGGCTGGGGGCCGCCCCGGGGGTCCCGCTGAGCCCGTCTTTCCCCCCGTGCAGGAGCGGGGGGTCTGGCTGTCGCTGCTGGAGACCCTCCGCGAGCGGGAGCTGCTGCCCGCCGTCACCTTCACGTTCTCGCGGGGCCGCTGCGAGGAGCAGGCGGCGGCGCTGGGCTCGCTGGAGCTGCTGGGCGGCCCCGAGCGCGCCCGGGTGCGCCAGTTCCTGACGCGCTGCCTGGCCCGCCTGCGCGGCTCCGACCGCCGCCTGCCGCAGGTGGGGGGCCCGCGGCGTTCCGGGGGGAAGAGGAGCTTCTGGGACCTGGGGGGTGGGAGGGTGATGGCTGCGCGTGGGGTTGGGGTGCTGTGGGGTGTGGAGGAGCTTCGCTCTGTGTGCTTTCCGTGTTCTTTTCGTGTTCTCTCCATGTTCCTCTCCGTGTTTCCTCCACGTTCTTTCCATGTTCCTTCTGTGTTCCCCTCCACGTTCTCTCCATGTTCCCTCTGTGTTCTCTCCACGTTCTCTCCATGTTCCCTCTGTGTTCTCTCCATGTTTCCTCCACGTTCTCTCCATGTTCCTCTCCATGTTCCCCTCCACGTTCTCTCCATGTTCCTCTCCGTGTTCCCCTCCATGTTCTCTCCATGTTCCCTCTGCGTTCTCTCCATGTTCCTCTCCATGTTCCCCTCCATGTTCTCTCTGTGTTCTCTCCATGTTCTCTCCACGTTCTCTCCATGTTCCCTCTGCGTTCTCTCCGTGTTTCCTCCACGTTCTCTCCATGTTCCTCTCCGTGTTCCCCTCCATGTTCTCTCCATGTTCCCTCTGCGTTCTCTCCATGTTCCTCTCCATGTTCCCCTTCATGTTCTCTCCATGTTCTTTCCATGTTCTCTCCATGTTCCTCTCCGTGTTCCCCTCCATGTTCTCTCCATGTTCCTTCTCCATATTCTCTGTGTTTCCCCTTCATGTTCTCTACATGTTTCCATGTTCTCTTCGTGTTTCCCCCATGTCCCCCTCCATGTTCCCCTCCACGTTCTCTCCATGTTCTTCTCCGTGTTCCCCTCCATGTTCTCTCCATGTTCTTTCCATGTTCTCTCCATGTTCCTTCTCCATATTCTCTCTGTTTTTCCCTTCATGTTGCCTCCACATTCTCTCCGTGTTCACTCCATCTTCCCTCCGTGTTCTCTCCCTCTTCCCTCCATGTTCTCTCCATGTTCTCTCCGTGTTCCTCCGCCGTGTTCCCTCCACGTTCCCTCCACGTTCCCTCCACGTTCTCTCCGTGTTCTCTCTGTATTCTCCCACCGTATCTCCATGTTCCTCTCCGTGTTCCCCTCCATGTTCTCTCCATGTTCCCTCTGCGTTCTCTCCATGTTCCTCTCCATGTTCCCCTCCATGTTCTCTCTGTGTTCTCTCCATGTTCTCTCCACGTTCTCTCCATGTTCCCTCTGCGTTCTCTCCGTGTTTCCTCCACGTTCTCTCCATGTTCCTCTCCGTGTTCCCCTCCATGTTCTCTCCATGTTCCCTCTGCGTTCTCTCCATGTTCCTCTCCATGTTCCCCTTCATGTTCTCTCCATGTTCTTTCCATGTTCTCTCCATGTTCCTCTCCGTGTTCCCCTCCATGTTCTCTCCATGTTCCTTCTCCATATTCTCTGTGTTCCCCTTCATGTTCTCTACGTGTTTCCATGTTCTCTTCATGTTCTCTCCATGTTCCCCCTCCATGTTCCCCTCCACGTTCTCTCCATGTTCTTCTCCGTGTTCCCCTCCATGTTCTCTCCATGTTCCTTCTCCATATTCTCTCTGTGTTTCCCTTCATGTTGCCTCCACATTCTCTCCGTGTTCACTCCATCTTCCCTCCGTGTTCTCTCCCTCTTCCCTCCATGTTCTCTCCATGTTCTCTCCGTGTTCCTCCGCCGTGTTCCCTCCACGTTCCCTCCACGTTCCCTCCACGTTCTCTCCGTGTTCTCTCTGTATTCTCCCACCGTATCTCCATGTTCTCTCCATGTTCCTGTCCATTTTCCCTCCACGTTCTCTCCCTCTTCCCTCCACGTTCTCTCCATATTCTCTCCCTCTTCCCTCCATGTTCTCTCCGTGTTCTCTCCACATTCTCTCCATGTTCTCTCCACATTCTCTCCACGTTCTCTCCACATTCTCTCCATGTTCCTTCCACGTTCCCTCCATGTTCTTTTCCACGTTCTCTCCCTCTTCCCCACTCTGTATCCCCTCCGCGTTCTCTCCCTCTTCCCTCCATGTTCTCTCCATGTTCTCTCCGTGTTCCCCCGCCGTGTTCCCTCCACGTTCCCTCCACGTTCCCTCCATGTTCTCTCCATGTTCCCCTCCATCTTCTCTCCATGTTCTCTCCCTCTTCCCTCCATATTCTCTCCACATTCTCTCCACGTTCTCTCCACATTCTCTCCATGTTCCTCGTCCACGTTCTCCCTCCATATTCTCTCCACATTCTCTCCACGTTCTCTCCACATTCTCTCCATGTTCCTCGTCCACGTTCTCTCCACATTCTCTCCATGTTCCTCCTCCATGTTCTCTGCACATTCTCTCCATGTTCCTCCTCTATGTTCTCTCCACATTCTCTCCATGTTCCTCGTCCCCGTTCTCTCCACATTCTCTCCATGTTCCTCGTCCCCGTTCTCTCCACATTCTCTCCATGTTCCTCGTCCCCGTTCTCTCCACATTCTCTCCATGTTCCTCGTCCCCGTTCTCTCCACATTCTCTCCATGTTCCTCGTCCCCGTTCTCTCCACATTCTCTCCATGTTCCTCGTCCCCGTTCTCTCCACATTCTCTCCATGTTCCTCGTCCCCGTTCTCTCCACATTCTCTCCATGTTCCTCGTCCCCGTTCTCTCCACATTCTCTCCATGTTCCTCGTCCCCGTTCTCTCCACATTCTCTCCATGTTCCTCGTCCCCGTTCTCTCCACATTCTCTCCATGTTCCTCGTCCCCGTTCTCTCCACATTCTCTCCATGTTCCTCGTCCCCGTTCTCTCCACATTCTCTCCATGTTCCTCGTCCCCGTTCTCTCCACATTCTCTCCATGTTCCTCGTCCCCGTTCTCTCCACATTCTCTCCATGTTCCTCGTCCCCGTTCTCTCCACATTCTCTCCATGTTCCTCGTCCCCGTTCTCTCCACATTCTCTCCATGTTCCTCGTCCCCGTTCTCTCCACATTCTCTCCATGTTCCTCGTCCCCGTTCTCTCCACATTCTCTCCATGTTCCTCGTCCCCGTTCTCTCCACATTCTCTCCATGTTCCTCGTCCCCGTTCTCTCCACATTCTCTCCATGTTCCTCGTCCCCGTTCTCTCCACATTCTCTCCATGTTCCTCGTCCCCGTTCTCTCCACATTCTCTCCATGTTCCTCGTCCCCGTTCTCTCCACATTCTCTCCATGTTCCTCGTCCCCGTTCTCTCCACATTCTCTCCATGTTCCTCGTCCCCGTTCTCTCCACATTCTCTCCATGTTCCTCGTCCCCGTTCTCTCCACATTCTCTCCATGTTCCTCGTCCCCGTTCTCTCCACATTCTCTCCATGTTCCTCGTCCCCGTTCTCTCCACATTCTCTCCATGTTCCTCGTCCCCGTTCTCTCCACATTCTCTCCATGTTCCTCGTCCCCGTTCTCTCCACATTCTCTCCATGTTCCTCGTCCCCGTTCTCTCCACATTCTCTCCATGTTCCTCGTCCCCGTTCTCTCCACATTCTCTCCATGTTCCTCGTCCCCGTTCTCTCCACATTCTCTCCATGTTCCTCGTCCCCGTTCTCTCCACATTCTCTCCATGTTCCTCGTCCCCGTTCTCTCCACATTCTCTCCATGTTCCTCGTCCCCGTTCTCTCCACATTCTCTCCATGTTCCTCCTCCATGTTCCCTCCATGTTCTCTCCCTGTTCTCTCCATGTTCTCTCCACGTTCCCTCCACCTTCCCCACTCGGTGTCCCCTCACGTTGCCTCTTGCGCAGGTGCTGCAGCTCTCAGACCTGCTGCAGCGCGGCATCGGCGTGCACCACGGCGGGGTGCTGCCCCTGCTCAAGGAGATCGTGGAGATGCTCTTCAGCCAAGGGCTGGTCAAGGTGTGTGGGGAGAGCCACGCGTGGGACACGGGGTGCTGCCCCATGGCAGCACCCCCGGCCCCAAAGCTGCCCAAAATCTGCCCCAAACCTGCCCTAAACTTGCCCCAAAGCTGCCCAAAATCTGCTCCAAATCTGCCCCATGCCCTCCCCATGCCTGCCCTAAAGGCACCCCCGGCCCCAAAGCTGCCCCAAAGCTGCCCAAAATCTGCCCCAAACCTGCCCTAAACTTGCCCCAAAGCTGCCCAAAATCTGCTCCAAATCTGCCCCATGCCCTCCCCATGCCTGCCCTAAACCTGTCCAAACCTGCCCCATACCTGCCCATGCCTGCCCTAAACCTGCCCCATACCTGCCCAAAATCTGCCCCATGCCTGCCTCAAATCTACCCCAAACCTGCCCCACACCTGCCCCAAATTTGCCCCATGCCTGCCCCAAACCTGCTCCACAGCTGCTCCATGCCTGCCCCAAACCTGCCCCTCACCTGCCCTAAACCTGCCCCAAAGCTGCCCCACACTTGCCCCAAAGCTGCCCCACACCTGCTCCATACCTGCCCAAAATCTGCCCCATGTCTACCCCAAACCTGCCCTAAACCTGCCCTAAACCTGCCCTAAACCTGCCCCTCACCTGCCCTATACCTGCCCCACACCTGCCCCAAACCTGCCCCTCACCTGCCCTAAACCTGCCCCAAAGCTGCCCCACACTTGCCCCAAAGCTGCCCCACACCTGCTCCATACCTGCCCAAAATCTGCCCCATGTCTACCCCAAACCTGCCCTAAACCTGCCCTAAACCTGCCCCTCACCTGCCCTATACCTGCCCCACACCTGCCCCAAACCTGCCCCTCACCTGCCCCTCACCTGCCCTATACCTGCCCCAAACCTGCCCCAAACCTGCCCCTCACCTGCCCTAAACCTGTCCCAAAGCTGTCCCAAACCTGCCCCATACCTGCCCCATACCTGCCCCAAACCTGCCCCATACCTGCCCACACCTGCCCCAGGTGCTGTTCGCCACCGAGACCTTTGCCATGGGGGTGAACATGCCGGCACGGACCGTCGTCTTCGACTCCATCCGCAAACACGACGGGAACAGCTTCCGTGACCTCCTGCCAGGTGTGGGGCCACATTTGTGCACCAACAGGGTGGAAAAGGGGTGAAAAACGTGAAGGAAAAAGGGGGCGAAAGCTGAGAGAAAAAACAGGGGAAATGGAGTTGAGAGAAGGCGGAAATATGGGAGGAGAAACTGAGGGATAAGGAGGGAAATGGAGTTGTAATTGTGGTGGGGAATGTGAGGATTGGAAAGGGCGGGAAATGTGAGGGGAAAAAGTGTGGGAAATGTGAGGGGAAAAAGGATGGGAAATGTGAGGGGAAAAAGTGTGGGAAATGTGAGGGGAAAAAGGATGGGAAATGTGAGGGGAAAAATAGTGGGAAATGTGAGGGGAAAATAGTGGGAAATGTGAGGGGGAAAATAGTGGGAAATGTGAGGAGAAAAATGGTGGGAAACGAGGGGAAAACAGTGGGAAATGTGAGGAGAAAAATGGTGGGAAACATGAGGGGAAAACGGTGGGAAACGTCAGGGCAAAAGGGTGAGAAACACTAGGGGAAAGCAGTGAGAAATGTGAGGGGAAAAGGGCAAGAAACGTGAGGTGAAAATGGTTAGAAATGTGAGGGGAAACTGGTGAGAAATTCGAGGGGAAAAGTAGTGGGAAATGTGTGAAGAAAAAGAGCTAGGAATGCTAAGGGAAAAATGGTGGGAGCTCTGAGGGGAAAAAGGCAAAAATTGTGAGGGTAAAACCAGTAGTGTTCATGAGAAAAAAAACAAGAAAAATGCCTTGCAGCTGGACAGGGCCGTGTCTCACCGTGCCTTTGTGTCCCCCCAGGCGAGTACACGCAGATGTCGGGGCGCCCCGGGCGCCGCGGGCTGGACGCCACCGGCACCGTCATCATCCTCTGCAAGGGACCGGTGCCCGAGCTGTCCGACCTGCACCGCATGATGCTGGTGAGCCCTTGGCGTGTCATCGCCATGTCACTGCTGTGTCCCCACCTGTGTGTCCCTACCCAGGTGTCCTTACGTGGGGAAAGTGGCAAGAAACGTGATGGGAAAATGGTGGGAAATGTGAGGGGAAAATGATGAGAAACGTGAAGGGAAAATGGTGAGAAGCGTGAGGGGAAAATGGCGAGAAGCCCTAAACCTGTCCCAAAGCTGTCCCAAACCTGCCCCATACCTGCCCCATACCTGCCCCAAACCTGCCCCATACCTGCCCACACCTGCCCCAGGTGCTGTTCGCCACCGAGACCTTTGCCATGGGGGTGAACATGCCGGCACGGACCGTCGTCTTCGACTCCATCCGCAAACACGACGGGAACAGCTTCCGTGACCTCCTGCCAGGTGTGGGGCCACATTTGTGCACCAACAGGGTGGAAAAGGGGTGAAAAACGTGAAGGAAAAAGGGGGCGAAAGCTGAGAGAAAAAACAGGGGAAATGGAGTTGAGAGAAGGCGGAAATATGGGAGGAGAAACTGAGGGATAAGGAGGGAAATGGAGTTGTAATTGTGGTGGGGAATGTGAGGATTGGAAAGGGCGGGAAATGTGAGGGGAAAAAGTGTGGGAAATGTGAGGGGAAAAAGGATGGGAAATGTGAGGGGAAAAAGTGTGGGAAATGTGAGGGGAAAAAGGATGGGAAATGTGAGGGGAAAAATAGTGGGAAATGTGAGGGGAAAATAGTGGGAAATGTGAGGGGGAAAATAGTGGGAAATGTGAGGAGAAAAATAGTGGGAAATGTGAGGGGAAAAAAGAGGGGAAAAATAGTGGGAAACATGAGGGGAAATAAGTGGGAAACGTGAGGGGGAAAGGGAGGGAAACGTGAGGGGAAAAATGATGGGAAACGTGAGGGGAAAATGGTGAGAAATGTGAGGGGAAAAATGGTGGGAAATGTGAGGAGAAAAATGGTGGGAAACGAGGGGAAAACAGTGGGAAATGTGAGGAGAAAAATGGTGGGAAACATGAGGGGAAAACGGTGGGAAACGTCAGGGCAAAAGGGTGAGAAACACTAGGGGAAAGCAGTGAGAAATGTGAGGGGAAAAGGGCAAGAAACGTGAGGTGAAAATGGTTAGAAATGTGAGGGGAAACTGGTGAGAAATTCGAGGGGAAAAGTAGTGGGAAATGTGTGAAGAAAAAGAGCTAGGAATGCTAAGGGAAAAATGGTGGGAGCTCTGAGGGGAAAAAGGCAAAAATTGTGAGGGTAAAACCAGTAGTGTTCATGAGAAAAAAACCAAGAAAAATGCCTTGCAGCTGGACAGGGCCGTGTCTCACCGTGCCTTTGTGTCCCCCCAGGCGAGTACACGCAGATGTCGGGGCGCGCCGGGCGCCGCGGGCTGGACGCCACCGGCACCGTCATCATCCTCTGCAAGGGACCGGTGCCCGAGCTGTCCGACCTGCACCGCATGATGCTGGTGAGCCCTTGGCGTGTCATCGCCATGTCACTGCTGTGTCCCCACCTGTGTGTCCCTACCCAGGTGTCCTTACGTGGGGAAAGTGGCAAGAAACGTGATGGGAAAATGGTGGGAAATGTGAGGGGAAAATGATGAGAAACGTGAAGGGAAAATGGTGAGAAGCGTGAGGGGAAAATGGCGAGAAACGTAAGGGGAAAATGGCGGGAAATGTGAGGGGAAAATAGCGAGAACTGTGAGGGGAAAATGGCGAGAAACATGAGGGGAAAATGGCAGGAAACATGAGGGGAAAATGAGAAATGTGAGGGGAAAAATAGCGGGAAATGTGAGGGGAAAAACAGTGGGAAACATGAAGGGAAAAATGGTGGGAAACATGAGGGGAAAATGGCGAGAAATGTGAGGGGAAAATGACAGGAAACGTGAAGGGAAAATGGTGAGAAACATGAGGGGAAAATGGTGGAAAACGTGAGGGGAAAATGGTGAGAAACATGAGGGGAAAATGGCGAGAAATGTGAGAGGAAAATGGCGGGAAATGTGAGGGGAAAATGGCGGGAAACGTGAGGGGAAAATGGTGGGAAATGTGAGGGGAAAATGGTGGGAAATGTGAGGGGAAAATGGCGGGAAACGTGAGGGGAAAATGGTGGGAAATGTGAGGGGAAAATGGTGAGAAATGTGAGGGGGAAATGGCGAGAAACATGAGGGGGAAATGGTGAGAAATGTGAGGGGGAAAATTGCAGGAAATGTGAGGAGAAAAAGAGCGGGAAACGTGAAGGGAAAAATGGCGGGACACGTGAGGGGAAAATGGCGAGAAATGTGAGGGGAAAATGGTGGGAAACGTGAGGGGAAAATGGCCGGAAACGTGAGAGGAAAATGGCAAGAAAAGTGAAGGGAAAACAGCGGGAAATGTGAGGGGAAAACAGCAGGAAATGTGAGGGGAAAATGGTGGGAAACGTGAGGGGAAAATGGCAGGAAATGTGAGGGGGGAACATAAGGAGAAAAAGAACGGGAAACGTGAGGGGAAAATGGCAGGAGCTGTGAGGGGAAAAAGGGCAGAAAATGTAATGGCCACCATGTGGGCAGCGACAAGTGTCCCTCACCATTTTCCCCACACCGTGTCCCCACCATGTCCTCACCCGCGTGTCCCCCGCGTGTCCCCAGGGCCGGCCGTCGCCGCTGCAGTCGCGGTTCCGCCTGACGTACCCCATGATCCTGCTGCTGCTGCGCGCCCCCGCCCTGCGCCCCCACGACCTGATGCGCCGCAGCTTCGCCGAGTTCCCGCTGCGCCGCGACGCCACCGTGAGCGCTGCCGGGGGGCCGGGGGGCACCGGGAGGCACTGGGATGGACTGGGGGGTGCTGGGATTGGGGGGCACTGGGATGGACTGGGGGGCATTGGGATGGGCTGGGGCGAACTGGGAGCACACCCTGGTACAGATACTGGGATTGCCCCAGTACGGACACTGGGACTGCCCCAGTAAGCACTGGGCGCACCGGCCCCCCGCCCAGTAAGCCCCCCGCGCCCCCCGTGCCCCCCCAGGCGCAGATGCGGCGCGTGGCCGCCCTCAGGGAGGCGCTGGCGGCGCTGGGGGACCCCGAGGGGACAGCAGGGGACACCGAGGACCTGCCCCAGTACCACCAGGCCGTGGTGGCACTGCGCCGCGCCCGCGCCGTGCTGCAGGTGGGGCTGGGGGGGACGGGGCTGGGGGGGCCAGGGGACACCTGAGGGGTCCTGGGGACCGTGGGGAAGTCACCGTGCAGGGGTCTCTGGGTGTCCCTGTGGGGGTCCCTGGGCACAGGGGGGGTTCAGGGGGGTCCTGGGGGAGTCCCAGTGCCCCCCTGACGGGGTCTGGGGTCCGCAGCGGTGCCTGGCACAGCCCGGGGGGCAGCGGGTGCTGGCACCGGGCCGGGTGGTGGTGGTCTGCACCCCGAAACACCGCAACGCGCTGGGGCTGGTGCTGCAGGTACCCCAAACACCCCGAAACACCCCAAAAGCACCCCTAAAACACCCAAAACACCCCAAAACCACCCCGAAACACCCCAAAATACTCCAAAACCACCCCAAAACATCCCTAAAACACCCCAAAACCACCCCTAAAACACCCCTAAAGCACCCCAAAACACTCTAAAACACCCCGAAACACCGCAACGCGCTGGG
>NW_024503825.1:0-494 GCF_017590055.1 Onychostruthus taczanowskii
CTCTCTTTCTGTTCCCCCAGCCTCTCTTTGTTTTCTCTCTCTCTCTTCCTTTTACTCTCCTTTTCTTTTTCTCTCTCATATTTACTACTAAATAAAACTTATTCTATTGATGTTGGCATATGGTTTTATTTCCACGTTGATTCAGACAGAGGCATTTCTAATAACTTTACAAACTAGACCATGACACTCTTGTGGTGGTTGGGAGTTCCAATACCTTCAGTTTGACCAGGCTGAACAGTTTATAGGACTGCAATTTCGATTAGTTGTTACTATGAATAAAGGTTTCTCTAAAGGTTATAGGCATTCCTGTATGAATTTGAACTTGGATAGTCAGAAAAGTAAGAGGCTCAGAACTGTATTCATTACCATAAAGAAATCGTGATGAAATAAGAAAAAGTGAGAAGGTGGTAAGTGAACCATTTCACCATGTAATCCTCTATACTGTAGAGGATTTTGTAGACAGTTAACTAGCTGACAAAGATCATGCTGGAATA
>NW_024503826.1:0-494 GCF_017590055.1 Onychostruthus taczanowskii
TTTTTTTTAATTCCCAAGTTGACATAAAAACAGGGTTATGGCTGCTTTCAGTCTCTGTGAGGCAAGATTCAGTTCTAAGAGACTCTTTCGTCAATGCACTTAATATCTTAATTTCCACAGTCTGTTCTTATTAGGACTCAAAAGGAAACTTGCTCTCATCATAAAATGGAGAATTAAACTGTAAATCATAGCATTCTGGTTTAACTCTAGGGGTTTTCTAATTGGAAATCTTTTAACAGGTGATTATCATGGTTTAAGTTCTACAGTATGCTTATCTTTTAATTATCTAGCTGCTTTTAATGGAAAACCACAAAAACCTACTAAATTAAAACATCCTGTTTATGTCTCAAAAATATTTTACCGGCAACATCTGAATTTCCCTGTTGATGCTTATTTTCCTTTATTTGGTTTTTTAAAACCTTCTGTAGTGCTCTCTGGCTCGGACACTGACACATCTTGCCACACAGTTGCAGGATTCTGTTCGGATTGTGGGT
>NW_024503827.1:0-494 GCF_017590055.1 Onychostruthus taczanowskii
CACAAATCCCCTATTTTATCCCATTTTCACCCCGAAATCCCCTATATTATCCCATTTTTACCCAGAAATCCCCTATTTTATCCCGTTTTTACCCACAAATCCCCTATTTTACCCCTGAAATTCCCATTTTTACCCCATTTTCACCCCGAAATCCCCTATATTATCCCATTTTTACCCAGAAATCCCCTATTTTATCCCGTTTTTACCCACAAATCCCCTATTTTACCCCTGAAATTCCCATTTTTACCCCATTTTCACCCCGAAATCCCCTATATTATCCCATTTTTACCCAGAAATCCCCTATTTTATCCCGTTTTTACCCACAAATCCCCTATTTTACCCCTGAAATTCCCATTTTTACCCCATTTTCACCCCGAAATCCCCTATATTATCCCATTTTTACCCAGAAATCCCCTATTTTATCCCGTTTTTACCCACAAATCCCCTATTTTACCCCCGAATCCCCGTTTTTACCCCCGAAATCCCCTATTTTA
>NW_024503828.1:0-494 GCF_017590055.1 Onychostruthus taczanowskii
TTATATTTATATTTGTATTTACATTTACATTTATATTTATAATATTCTATCCCAATATTACATTTAAAATAAAATATTTAAAACATGGCATTGAAAATTATTACATTTAAATATATTTGCATATCAGAGTATATAATTTGCATAACTATTGATCATATTTTACCTTCATATACATAAAATATAAACTTAAAAATATAAATTTAAATTAATTTTTCAATTTTTAATATTTCACATTTTTATATTTTAACTTGAATATTTTTTATTAAATTTTGGAGTGAAAAAAGGCGATTTTGGGGTTAAAAAATTGGATTTTTTTGCCCAAAAAAGGCGATTTTGGGGTGACAAAAAATGCGATTTTTTTGGGTGAAAAAATGCGATTTTTTTGGGTGAAAAACTGCGATTTTTTGGGTGAAAAACTGCGATTTTTTGGGTGAAAAATGGGCGGGTTTGGGCCAAAAAAAGAGAGGATTTTGGGGTGAAAAGTGGCGATTTTG
>NW_024503829.1:0-494 GCF_017590055.1 Onychostruthus taczanowskii
GGACTCCATGGGGGCCTCAAAAATGAGGTTTAAATCGGGATTTTGAGGGATTTTCATGGGATTTTTGGTGTTTTTAATGCGATTTCACCATTTTTAACGGGATTCGAGCGGGGTTTTTTTGCCTGATGACGTCACTAACGATGTCACCGATGACGTCACAGATCCAGAAGGTGGTGATGGCCCTCGGGGACTGAATGGGGGCCTCGTGCCACGCCTGCATCGGCGGCACCAACGTGCGGGCCGAGGGGCAGAAGCTGCAGCTGGAGGCGCCGCACGTCGTGGTGGGGACGCCGGGCCGCGTCTTCGACATGCTCAACCGCCGCTACCTCTGTGAGTGAGCACATCCCTGATGACATCCTTGATGACGTCACAGATCCAGAAGGTGCTGATGGCCCTCGGGGACTCCACGGGGGCCTCAAAAATGAGATTTTAATTGGGATTTTAATGGGATTTTTGTTGTTTTTAACGCGATTTCACCATTTTTAACGGGATTC
>NW_024503830.1:0-494 GCF_017590055.1 Onychostruthus taczanowskii
GTCACCTCAGGGGGGGTTTGTCACCTCGGGGGGGGGGTTTGTCACCTCGGGGGGGGTTTGTCACCTCGGTGTCCCCCCCCCAGTCGCTGGCGGCCGTGGCGGGGGGGGCGCGGGGGGGGGTGGTCCCGTTTTGGGGACAAAAGGGAGAAAAAGGGGAAAAAAGGGGACAAATGGGATAAAAGGGAAAAATTTGGGGACAGAAAGGGACAAATTTGGGGACAAAAGGGAGAAAAAGGGGAAAAAAGGGGACAAATGGGATAAAAGGGAAAAATTTGGGGACAGAAAGGGACAAATTTGGGGACAAATTTGGGGACAAAAGGGAGAAAAAGGGGAAAAAGGGATAAAAGGGGGGGAAAAAAGGGGGAAAAAACGACAAAAAAACTGAAAAAAAGGAGTAAAAAGGGTGAAAAGGACAAATTTGGGGACAGAAAGGGAGAAATTTGGGGCAAAAAGGGACAGAAAGGGAGAAATTTGGGGACAAAAGGGAGAAAAAG
>NW_024503831.1:0-493 GCF_017590055.1 Onychostruthus taczanowskii
TGGGGGGGGGGGACACCCGAATTTGGGGGGGGCCGAAATTGAGGGAGGGGGACCCCGAAATTTTGCTCCCCAATTCTGGGGTCTCCCACCCCAATTTGGGGGTCTCATCCCAATTTTGCTCCCCCAATTTGGGGGTCTCACCCCCTTTCTGCTCCCCAATTTCGGGGTCTCCCACCCCAATTTTGGGGTCTCCCACCCCAATTTCGGGGTCTCTCACCCCAATTTTGGGGTCTCCCACCCCAATTTCGGGGTCTCTCACCCCAATTTCGGGGTCTCACCCCCTTTATGGGGTCTCACCCCCTTTTTGCTCCCCAATTTGGGGGTCTCCCACCCCAATTTGGGGGTCTCCCCCCCTTTCTGCTCCCCAATTTTGGGGTCTCTCACCCCCATTTTGGGGTCTCACCCCAATTTCGGAGTCTCCCTCCCCAATTTGGGGGTCTCACCCCCTTTTTGCCCCCCAATTTCTGGGTCTCTCACCCCCATTTCGGGGTCT
>NW_024503832.1:0-493 GCF_017590055.1 Onychostruthus taczanowskii
TTTTTAATTTTTGGGGGATTTTTTTTTTAATTTTGGGGCGTTTAAAAAATTTGGGGGGGACTTTTTCGGGCTTTTAAAAAATTTTGGGGGAATTCTTTGGGAATTTTTGGGGGGGATTTTTGGGAATTTTTTAGAGATTTTTTTTTAATTTTTGGGGAATTTTGGTTTTTTTTTTAATTTTGGTGGGAATTTTTATAAATTTTTGGGGATTTTTGGGGGGATTTTTTGGGATTTTTTGGATTTTTTTTTTCAATTTTGGGAAATTCTTTTGGGGAATTCTTTTGGGGAATTCTTTTGGGGAATTTTTTGGGATTTTTCTGGGTTTTTTGGGGTATCTATGGGGGGTTTATTTGGGGTGATTTTTGAGAATTTTTTGGGAATATTTTAGAGAATTTTTTTTTAATTTTTGGGGAATTTTGGGGTTTTTTTTTAATTTTGGGGGGAATTTTTACAAATTTTTGGGGATATTTGGGGGGATTTTTTTGGGATTTTT
>NW_024503833.1:0-493 GCF_017590055.1 Onychostruthus taczanowskii
GGGGTGAATTTAGGGAATTTTGGGATTGTTTGGGAGGATTTTGTGATACTTTGGGGGATTTCGGGACAATTTTGGGGGGATTTTAGGGGAATTTGGGAATTTTGAGATCAATTTGGGGGGGTTTGAGGATTTTTGGGGGATTTTGGGGATTTGTGGTTTTGGGGCGATTCCTGGGATATTTTGGGGGGATTTCTGGGATATTTTGGGGTGATTTTTGTGGATATTTTGGGGTGATTTTTGTGGATATTTTTGGGGCGATTCCTGGGATATTTTGGGGTGATTTTTGTGGATATTTTGGGGTGATTTCAGGGATATTTTGGGGTGATTTTTGTGGATATTTTGGGGTGATTTCAGGGATATTTTGGGGCAGTTTCAGGGATATTTTGGGGTGATTTTTATAGATATTTTGGGGCGGTTTCAGGGATATTTTGGGGTGAGTTTGAGGCACATTTTGGGGATATTTTAAGGACATTTCAGGGATATTTTTGGGGTG
>NW_024503834.1:0-493 GCF_017590055.1 Onychostruthus taczanowskii
AGAGAGAAAGCCACATAATTAATGGGCTCTTGGGTAACACTGATAATGGGTAACAATGAAGTTTATCAGGCTGTCCTCAAAGATGCTCTAAGGTGAGCAGCAGGACTCTGAACTCTAAACAGCTCAGGTAATGTGCAATGCTTTTAAACAGGGAAATCTGATTTCAAACATTGCTGCTTTCATAAACCTTACAGATAGGGAAGGCAATACCACTGGGCCTTTAATATTTAGCAAAATCCTTTCACATGAGCGGATAGAAAGTCTGTGAGAGGAGTGGTTCCATCCTTAGACTTCTCCTTGTCACAATAGGATAAGCAAATTGATTTCTTAATTATACACTTGTGAAGTCTCCTGAGTTGGGAGGGACCCATCAGGATCACAGAGTGCAACTCATGGCCCTGCACAGACACCCAAAAATTCTACCCTCTGCCTGAGAGTGTCATCCAAACACTCTTGGAGCTCTGACAGCTGTGACCATTCCCTGGGGAGCCAG
>NW_024503835.1:0-2086 GCF_017590055.1 Onychostruthus taczanowskii
ATGGGAAAAATGGGAATATGGGAAAAGTGGGAATGGGAACAATGGGAATATTGGGAAAAATGGGAATATTGGGAATGGGAAAAATGGGATTTGGGAAAATGGGAATAATGGGAATAAAGGGAATAACAGGAATGGGGGAAATGGGGAAAATGGGAAAATGGGAAAAGTGGGAATGGGAAAATGGGAATGGGAATAATGGAAATGGAATAATGGGAAAAATGAGGAAAATGGGAAAAGTGGGAATGGGAAAGGAATAATGGGAAAAATGGGAATATTGGGAATGGGAAAAATGGGAATGGGAAAAATGGGAATTCGGGAATGGGAAAAGTGGGAAAAACAGGAATGGAAAAACTGGGAATGAGGAAGGAAATTCCCACAGGATCTGGGGCCGGAATTCCCACCCGGGAGAGAATTCCCAAAAAATCTGGAAGAATGGAAGAATTGGGAATTGGAAAAATGGGAATGGAAAATTTTGGGATGTGGAAGGAAATTCCCACTTTTCCCACGAGATCTGGGGTTGGAATTCCCAGCTGGGAGAAAATTCCCAAAAAATCAGCAAGAATGGGAAAAATGGGAAAAACAGGAATGGAAAAACTGGGAATGAGGAAAGAAATTCCCACAGGATCTGGGGTTGGAATTCCCACCCGGGAGAAAATTCCCAAAAAATCTGGAAGAATGGGAAAAATGGGAAAAACAGGAATGGAAAAACTGGGAATGAGGAAAGAAATTCCCACAGGATCTGGGGTTGGAATTCCCACCCGGGAGAAAATTCCCAAAAAATCTGGAAGAATGGGAAAAATGGGAAAAACAGGAATGGAAGAACTGGGAATGAGGAAGGAAATTCCCACAGGATCTGGGGCTGGAATTCCCACCGTGAGAAAATTCCCAAAAAATCTGGAAAAATGGGAAAAATGGGAAAAACAGGAATGGAAGAACTGGGAATGAGGAAGGAAATTCCCACAGGATCTGGGGTTGGAATTCCCACCCAGGAGAAAATTCCCAAAAAATCAGGAAGAATGGAAAAATGGGAATGGGAAACATGGGAAAAATAGGAATGGGAAAACTGGGAATGAGGAAGGAAATTCCCACAGGATCTGGGGCTGGAATTCCCACCGTGAGAAAATTCCCAAAAAATCTGGAAAAATGGGAAAAATGGGAAAAACAGGAATGGAAGAACTGGGAATGAGGAAGGAAATTCCCACAGGATCTGGGGCCGGAATTCCCACCCGGGAGAAAATTCCCTGAAAATCTGGAAAAATGGGAATGGGAAACATGGGAAAAGTGGGAAAAATGGGAATGGGAAAAGTGGGAATGAGGAAGGAAATTCCCACAGGATCTGGGGCCGGAATTCCCACCCGGGAGAAAATTCCCGAAAAATCTGGAAAAATGGGAATAGGAAACATGGGAAAAGTGGGAAAAATGGGAATGGGAAAAGTGGGAATGAGGAAGGAAATTCCCACAGGATCTGGGGCCGGAATTCCCACCCGGGAGAAAATTCCCGAAAAATCTGGAAAAATGGGAATAGGAAACATGGGAAAAGTGGGAAAAATGGGAATGGGAAAAGTGGGAATGAGGAAGGAAATTCCCACAGGATCTGGGACCGGAATTCCCACCCGGGAGAAAATTCCCGAAAAATCTGGAAAAATGGGAATAGGAAACATGGGAAAAGTGGGAAAAATGGGAATGGGAAAAGTGGGAATGAGGAAGGAAATTCCCACAGGATCTGGGGCCGGAATTCCCACCCGGGAGAGAATTCCCAAAAAATCTGGAAGAATGGAAGAATTGGGAATTGGAAAAATGGGAATGGAAAATTTTGGGATGTGGAAGGAAATTCCCACTTTTCCCACGAGATCTGGGGTTGGAATTCCCAGCTGGGAGAAAATTCCCAAAAAATCAGCAAGAATGGGAAAAATGGGAAAAACAGGAATGGAAAAACTGGGAATGAGGAAAGAAATTCCCACAGGATCTGGGGTTGGAATTCCCACCCGGGAGAAAATTCCCAAAAAATCTGGAAGAATGGGAAAAATGGGAAAAACAGGAATGGAAGAACTGGGAATGAGGAAGGAAATTCCCACAGGATCTGGGG
>NW_024503835.1:2204-9038 GCF_017590055.1 Onychostruthus taczanowskii
ACTTATTGGGGATTAATGAGGGTTTATTGGGGATTAATGGAAGTTATTGGGGATTTATTGGAAATTAATGGGAATTATTAGGGGTTAATGGGGGTTTATTGGGGATTTAGTGGGGATTAATGAGAATTATTAGGGGTTAATGGGGGTTTATTGGGGATTTAGTGGGGATTAATGGGGACTTATTGGGGATTAATGAGGGTTTATTGGGGATTAATGGAAGTTATTGGGGATTTATTGGAAATTAATGGGAATTATTAGGGGTTAATGGGGGTTTATTGAGGATTTATTGGGGATTTATGGGGTTTTATTGAGAATTATTAGGGATTAATGGGGGTTTATTGGGGATTGTTGGGGATTTATTGGGAATTAATGGGAGTTATTGGGGATTAATAGGAATTAATGGGAATGATTGGGAGTTTTTTGGGAATTATTGGGAATTCTGGGACGTCCCAAGGATCCCAGCCCATTGCCAAATCCCAATGCCAGAATTTTGGGAATTCCCAAGGTCCCAACCCCAAATCCCAAATCCCAAATCCCAAAGCCAGAATGCCCAGGAGGCTCCGGCACTCCCAGAATCTTGGGAATGTTGGGAATTCCCAAATCCCAAACCCCAAATCCCAAATCCCGATCCCAGAATGCCCAGGAGGCTCCGGCACTCCCAGAATCTTGGGAATGTTGGGAATTCCCAAATCCCAAATCCAAGCCCATTCCCAAATCCCAGAATGCCAGAATTTTGGGAATTCCCAAGGACTCAACCCTAAATCCCAGCACATTCCCAAATCTCCACCCCGAAATTTTGGGAATTCCCAAGTATCCAACCCCAAATCCCGATCCCGGAATTCCCAGGAGGCTCTGGAATTCCCAGAATTTTGGGAATGTTGGGAATTCCCATGGACCCAACCCCAAATCCCAAATCCCAGGCCATTCCCAAATCCCATTGCCAGAATTTTGGGAATTCCCAGGTCCCAATCCCAAACCCCAATCCCGGAATTCCCAGGAGGCTCCGGAGCTCCCGGAATTCCCGGGATTTCGGGAATCCTGGGAATTGCCAATGATTTAACCCCAAATCCCAGTCCACTCCCAAATCCCAATCCCAGAACTCCTGGAATTTTGGGAATGTTGGGAATTCCCATGGACCCAACCCCAAATCCCAAATCCCAAATCCCAAAGCCAGAATCTTGGGAATGTTGGGAATTCCCAAATCCCAAACCCCAAATCCCAAATCCCGATCCCAGAATGCCCAGGAGGCTCCGGCACTCCCAGAATCTTGGGAATGTTGGGAATTCCCAAATCCCAAATCCAACCCCAAATCCCAAATCCCAATGCCAGAATTTTGGGAATTCCCAGGTCCCAACCCCAAATCCCGATCCCAGGAATTGTCAGGAGGCTCCGGAGCTCCCGGAATCTTGGGAATGTTGGGAATTCCCAAATCCCAAATCCCAATGCCAGAATTTTGGGAATTCCCAGGTCCCAACCCCAAATCCCGATCCCAGGAATTGTCAGGAGGCTCCGGAGCTCCCGGAATCTTGGGAATGTTGGGAATTCCCAAATCCCAAATCCCGATCCCGGAATGCCCAGGAGGCTCCGGAGCTCCGGGAATTTTGGGAATGTTGGGAATTCCCAAATCCCAAATCCAAGCCCATTCCCAAATCCCAGAATGCCAGAATTTTGGGAATTCCCAAGGACTCAACCCTAAATCCCAGCACATTCCCAAATCTCCACCCCGAAAATTTGGGAATTCCCAAGGTCCCAAATCCCAAATCCCAATGCCAGAATGTTGGGAATTCCCAAATCCCAAATCCAAGCCCATTCCCAAATCCCAGAATGCCAGAATTTTGGGAATTCCCAAGGACTCAACCCTAAATCCCAGCACATTCCCAAATCTCCACCCCGAAATTTTGGGAATTCCCAAGTATCCAACCCCAAATCCCGATCCCGGAATTCCCAGGAGGCTCTGGAATTCCCAGAATTTTGGGAATGTTGGGAATTCCCATGGACCCAACCCCAAATCCCAAATCCCAAATCCCAAAGCCAGAATCTTGGGAATGTCAGGAATTCCTAAATCCCAAATCCCGATCCCGGAATTCCCAGGAGGCTCCGGAACTCCCGGAATTTTGGGAATGTTGGGAATTCCCACGGACCCAACCCCAAATCCCAAATCCCAGGCCATTCCCAAATCCCATTGCCAGAATTTTGGGAATTCCCAGGTCCCAATCCCAAACCCCAATCCCGGAATTCCCAGGAGGCTCCGGAGCTCCCGGAATTCCCGGGATTTCGGGAATCCTGGGAATTGCCAATGATTTAACCCCAAATCCCAGTCCACTCCCAAATCCCAATCCCAGAACTCCTGGAATTTTGGGAATGTTGGGAATTCCCAAGGTCCCAACCCTAAATCCCAGCACATTCCCAAATCTCCACCCCGAAAATTTGGGAATTCCCAAGGTCCCAAATCCCAAATCCCAATGCCAGAATGTTGGGAATTCCCAAGGTCCCAAACCCAAATCCCAAATCCCAAATCCCAGCCCACTCCCAAATCCCAATCCTGGAATTCCTGGAATTTTGGAAATGTTGGGAATTCCCAAGGTCCCAACCCCAAATCCCAATCCTAGAATTCCCAGGAGGCTCTGGAACTCCCAGAATTTTGGGAATGTTGGGAATTCCCACGGACCCAACCCCAAATCCCAAATCCCAAATCCCAAATCCCAGTGCCAGAATGTTGGGAATTCCCAAGGTCCCAACCCTAAATCCCAAATCCCAGAATGCCCAGGAGGCTCCGGAGCTCCCAGAATTTTGGGAATTCCCAGGTCCCAATCCCAAACCCCAATCCCGGAATTCCCAGGAGGCTCCGGAGCTCCCAGAATTTTGGGAATGTTGGGAATTCCCAAATCCCAAACCCCAAATCCCGATCCTGGAATGCCCAGGAGTCTCCGGAAGTCCCAGAATTTTGGGAATTCCCAGGTCCCAATCCCAAACCCCAATCCCGGAATTCCCAGGAGGCTCCGGAGCTCCCGGAATTCCCGGGATTTCGGGAATCCTGGGAATTGCCAATGATTTAACCCCAAATCCCAGTCCACTCCCAAATCCCAATCCCAGAACTCCTGGAATTTTGGGAATGTTGGGAATTCCCAAGGTCCCAACCCTAAATCCCAGCACATTCCCAAATCTCCACCCCGAAAATTTGGGAATTCCCAAGGTCCCAAATCCCAAATCCCAATGCCAGAATGTTGGGAATTCCCAAGGTCCCAACCCCAAATCCCGATCCGGGAATTGCCCAGGAGGCTCCGGAGCTCCCAGAATTTTGGGAATGTTGGGAATTCCTAAATCCCAAATCCCAGAATGCCCAGGAGGCTCCGGCACTTCCAGAATCTTGGGAATGTTGGGAATTCCCAAATCCCAAACCCCAAATCCCGATCCTGGAATGCCCAGGAGTCTCCGGAGCTCCCAGAATTTTGGGAATTCCCAAGGTCCCAACCCCAAATCCCGGTCCCAGAATTGCCCAGGAGGCTCCGGAGCTCCCGGAATTTTGGGAATTCCGGGAATTCCGGGAATGTCGAAGGATACACCAGGTGGGCGCAGGTGCTGAGCGCTTGCTGCCGCAGCCGCGTCCGCGGCGCCTCCGGGGGCTCCGCCCGCAGGAATTCCTGGGAAAAGGGGGGAAAAACAGGGAATGGGGAGGGAACGTTCCGGAATGTCCCCTGGGGAATGTTCAGGAATGTTCCCTCGGGAATGTTCATTCCGGAATGTTCTGCAATGTCCCCTCGGGAATGTTCATTCCGGAATGTTCTGGAGTGTCCCCTGGGGAATGTTCTGGAATGTTCCCTCGGGAATGTTCCAAAATGTTCCCTTGGGAATGTTCCGGAATGCTCCCTTGGGAATGTTCATTCCGGAATGTTCTGGAATGTCCCCTCGGGAATCTTCCAAAATGATCCCTCAGGAATGTTCTGCAATGTTCATTCAGGAATGTTCTGGAATGTCCCCTCGGGAATGTTCCAAAATGATCCCTTGGGAATGTTCTGGAATGTTCTGGAATGTTCATTCAGGAATGCTCTGGAATGTCCCCTGGGGAATGTTCCGGAACACTCCCTCAGGAATGTTCCGGAATGTCCCCTCAGGAATGTTCTGGAATGTCCCCTCAGGAATGTTCTGGAATGTCCCCTCAGGAATGTTCCAAAATGTTCCCTTGGGAATGTTCTGGAATGTTCATTCAGGAATGTTCTGGAATGTTCCCCCTCAGAAATGTTCATTCCGGAATGTTCTGGAACGTTCCCTCAGGAATGTTCTGGAATGTTCATTCAGGAATGTTCTGGAATGTTCCCCCTCAGAAATGTTCATTCCGGAATGTTCTGGAACGTTCCCTCAGGAATGTTCTGGAATGTTCATTCAGGAATGTTCTGGAATGTTCCTTCCGGAATGTTCTGGAATGTTCATTCCGGAATGTTCCGGAACACTCCCTCAGGAATGTTTGGAATGTTCCCTTGGGAATGTTCCAAAATGTTCCCTTGGAAATGTTCCGGAATGTTCATTCTGGAATGTTCTGGAATGTCCCCTTGGGAATGTTCTGGAATGTTCATTCAGGAATGTTCCGGAATGTCCCCTTGGGAATGTTCTGAAATGTTCCCTCAGGAATGTTCAAAAATGTTCCCTTGGAAATGTTCCCTTGGGAATGTTCATAACCGGGATCAGCGGGACTGGGATCGGGATCAGCCCGGAACCGGGATTGGCCCGGAACCGGGATCAGCCCGGAACCGGGATCAGGATCAGCCCAGAACCGGGATCGGCCCAGAACCGGGATCAGCGGGACTGGGATCGGGATCGGCCCAGAACCGGGATCACCCCCAAACTGGGATCGAGATGAGCCCTGAACTGGGATCAGGATCAGTGGGACTGGGACCAGAACGGGGATCAGGATCAGCGGGATCGGGATCAGCCCAGAACCGGGATCAGGATCAGACCAGAACCGGGATCGGCCCAGAACCGGGATCAGCCCCAAACTGGGATCACCCCCAAACTGGGATCACCCCCAAACTGGGATCACCCCCAAACTGGGATCACCCCCAAACTGGGATCGAGATGAGCCCTGAACTGGGATCAGGATCAGTGGGACTGGGACCAGAACGGGGATCGGGATCAGTGGGATCGGGATCAGCCCAGAACTGGGATCAGCGGGACCGGGATCAGGATCAGCCCAGAACCGGGATCGGCCCGGAACCGGGATCGGCCCCAAACTGGGATCGAGATCAGCCCAAAACTAGGATCAGGATTCATGGGACTGGGACCAGAACTGGAATCGGGATCAGTGGGATTGGGATCAGCCCAGAACTGGGATCAGCGGGACCGGGATCAGGATCAGCCCAGAACCGGGATCGGCCCGGAACCGGGATCAGCCCCAAACTGGGATCGAGATCAGCCCAAAACTAGGATCAGGATTCATGGGACTGGGACCAGAACTGGAATCGGGATCACTGGGATTGGGATTATTGGAATTGGGATCAGCCTGGAAACCGGGATCAGCCTGGAACTGGGACTGAGATCAGCCTGAGACCAGGATCACTGGGATTGGGATTACTGGGATTGGGATGGGCCTGGAACCAGGATCAGCCTGGAACTGGGACTGAGATCAGCCTGAGACCAGGATCACTGGGATTGGGATTGCAGGGATTGGGAGCAGCCTGGAACCAGGATCACTGGGATTGGGATGGGCCTGGGACCAGGATCACTGGGATTGGGATTATTGGGATTGGGATCAGCCTGGATCCAGGATCACTGGGATTGGGATCACTGGGATTGGGATCAGCCTGGAACCGGCATCAGCCTGGATCCAGGATCACTGGGATTGGCCTGGAACTGGGAACTGGGATCAGACTGGAAACTGGGATCAGCCTGGAACTGGGACTGAGATCAGCCTGGGACCGGGATCACTGGGACTGGGATTACTGGGATTGGGATCAGCCTGGAACCGGCATCAGCCTGGATCCAGGATCACTGGGATTGGGATTACTGGGATTGGGATCAGCCTGGGACCGGGATCAGCCTGGGACCGGGATCACTGGGATTGGGATTACTGGGATTGGGATGGGTCTGGAACCGGGATCAGCCAGGAACTGGGATTGGGATCAGCCTGGGACAAGGATCAGCCTGGAACTGGGACTGAGATCAGACTGGATCCAGGATCACTGGGATTGGGATTACTGGGATTGGGATCAGCCTGGGACCAGGATCACTGGGATTGGGATTACTGGGATTACTGGGATCAGACTGGAAACTGGGATCAGCCTGGAACTGGGACTGAGATCAGCCTGGGACCAGGATCACTCGGATTGGGATCACTGGGATTGGGATCAGCCTGGAACCGGCATCAGCCTGGATCCAGGATCACTGGGATTGGGATTACTGGGATTGGGATCAGACTGGAAACTGGGATCAGCCTGGAACTGGGACTGAGATCAGCCTGGGACCAGGATCACTCGGATTGGGATCACTGGGATTGGGATCAGCCTGGAACCGGCATCAGCCTGGATCCAGGATCACTGGGATTGGGATTACTGGGATTGGGATCAGCCTGGGACCGGGATCAGCCTGGGACCGGGATCACTGGGATTGGGATTACTGGGATTGGGATGGGTCTGGAACCGGGATCAGCCAGGAACTGGGATTGGGATCAGCCTGGGACAAGGATCAGCCTGGAACTGGGACTGAGATCAGACTGGATCCAGGATCACTGGGATTGGGATTATTGGAATTGGGATCAGCCTGGAAACCGGGATCAGCCTGGAACTGGGACTGAGATCAGCCTGAGACCAGGATCACTGGGATTGGGATTACTGGGATTGGGAT
>NW_024503835.1:12194-23252 GCF_017590055.1 Onychostruthus taczanowskii
TGGAAAAAGGGGGGGAAATAAGGGGGAAAAATGGGGGGAAATGGGGGGGAAAAGAGGGAAAATGAAGGGGGAAAATGGGGGGAAAAATGGGGGGGAAATATGGGGCAAATATAGGGAAAAATGGGACAAAAGTGGGGAGAAATGGGGGGGAAAATAGGGGAAAATGTGAGAGAAATGAGGGGGAAATGGGGGGAAAATATGGGGAAAATTGGGGGGAAAATATGGGAAAATATGGGGAAAATATGGGGGGAAAATATGGGGGGAAAATATGTGGAAAATTGGGGGGAAAATAGGGAATAAATGGGGGGAAAATATGGGGAAAATTGGGGGGAAAATGGGGAATAAATGGGGGGAAAATATCGGGAAAATTGGGGGGAAAATGGGGGAAAAATAATATGGGAAAATGGGGGGAAAATTGGGGGGAAAATGGGGGAAAAATATGGGAAAATGTGGAAGAAATGGGGGGAAAATGGGGGAAAATATGGGAAAATGTGAGGAAAACATGGAAAAAACATGGGGAAAATTGGGGGGAAAATAGGGAGAAAAATATGGGAAAATGTGAGTAAAACATGGAAAAAACATGGAAAATCAGAAAAAATATGGAGAAAACATGGGGAAAATATGAGGGGAAATGGGAAAAAAGTGGGAAAATGTGGGAAAAATATGGAAAAAACATGGAAAATCAGAAAAAAGATGGAAAAAACATGGGGAAAATTGGGGGAAATGGGAAAAAAGTGGGAAAATGTGGGAAAAATATGGAAAAAACATGGGGAAAATATGAGGGGAAATGGGAAAAAAGTGGGAAAATGTGGGAAAAATATGGGAAAGCATGGAAAAACCATGGGAAAAATATGGAAAAAATGTGGAAAAACATGGAAAATCTGAATTTCAGACTGATGGAATTCCAGGATCACAGAATTCCTGGAATTCCAAGATAATGGAATTAGGAAATCCCGGATTTAAGGGCTCACGGAATTGTGGAATTCCAGAATTAGGGAATGAAGGGTGGAATTTTGGGGGGCTGGAATTCCAAAATCAGGGAATTCCCATTAAAATCGTGGAAATCCTGCAGGAATTCCAAGGAATGGCGGGGAAATTCCCAAAAAATTCCCAAAAAATTCCCAAAAAAATCCCAAAAAAAAAATCCCAAACAAATCCCCCCAAAAATCCCAAAAAATCCCCAAAAAAATCCCCAAAAAAATCCCAAAAAAATCCCCAAAAATGCAAAAAATTCCCAAAAAAATCCCAAAAAAATCCCAAAAAATTCCCAAAAAATCCCCAAAAAATCCCCAAAAAAATCACAAAAAAATCCCAAAAAATTCAAAAAAAATCCCAAAACAATCCCCAAAAAATTCCCAAAAAATATAATCCAAAAAAATTCCCAAAAAAAACCCAAACAAATCCCCAAACAAATCCCCAAAAAAATCTCAAAAAATTCCCAAAAAAATCCCAAACAAATCCCCAAAAAAAATCCCAAAAAATTCCCAAAAAAATCCCCAAAAATCCCAAAAAATTCCAAAAAAATCCCAAAAAATCCCCAAAAAAATCCCAAAAAAATCCAAAAAAAATCCCAAAAAATTCCAAAAAAATCCCCCAAAAAATCCCTCCCCATTCCCATTTTTTCCCAATTTTTCCCCAAAAATTCCCACCTTGAAGATGCTGAACAAGCCCTGGGATTTCCTGAAGGCGTCGGATTTCCCAAATTCCTCCAATTTTTCCAAAGTTTCTTCCAGGTGGTTCCGGGCGCAGATCCCGAAGCAGCATGAGAGACCCTGAGGGAATTTTGGGAATAAAAACCCCGGAGAAGAATTCCTGGAATTTTTTGCCAGGTTTCTTGGGATGTGGCAAGGGAATTCCCAGCTGGAATTTTGGGTGGGAATTCGCAGTTGGGATGGAATTTGTCAGGGAATTTTGGGGGTTCTGGGTTTGGAATTTTAGGAAAATGGGGGTTGGGAATGGTGGAAAAGATGAAAAAAGGTGGGGAAAAAGTGGGGGGAAAAATGGGGAAAAGATGGGGAAAAAGATGGGAAAAAAGCTGGAAAAAATGGAAATAAATTGGAAAAAAAAGATGGAAAAAAAGATGGAAAAAAAGATGGAAAAAACCTGGAAAAAAAGATGGAAAAGCTAAAAAAAAGCTGGAAAAAAATATGGAAAAAAGCTGGAAAAAAAGATGGAAAAAGCTAAAAAAAAGATGGAAAAAAAGATGGGAAAAACTGGAAAAAAATTGGAAAACAGATGGAAAAAAAGATGGAAAAAGCTAAAAAAAAGCTGGAAAAAAATACGGAAAAAAGCTGGAGAAAAAGATGGAAAAAGCTAAAAAAAGATGGAAAAAAAGATGGAAAAGAACCTGGAAAAAACCTTGGGAAAAGGTGGGGAAAAAGCTGGAAAAAGCTAAAAAAAAGATGGAAAAAATATGGAAAAAAGCTGGAAAAATGGGGAAAAAAGCTGGAAAAAGCTAAAAAAAAGGTGGGAAAAACCTGGAGAAAAATTGGAAAACAGATGGAAAAAAAGCTGGAAAAGCTAAAAGAAAGATGGAAAAAAAGAGGGAAAAGAACCTGGAAAAAACCTTGGGAAAAGGGGGGAAAAACCTGGAGAAAAATTGGAAAACAGATGGAAAAAAGCTGGAAAAGCTAAAAGAAAGATGGAAAAAAAGAGGGAAAAGAACCTGGAAAAAACCTTGGGAAAAGGGGGGAAAAACCTGGAGAAAAATTGGAAAACAGATGGAAAAAAAGCTGGAAAAAGCTAAAAATAAAGATGGAAAAAAGATGGAAAAATGCTGGAAAAAACCTTGGGAAAAGGTGGGAAAAAAGCTGGAAAGAGCTAAAAAAAAGATGGAAAAAAACTGGAAAAAAATTGGAAAACAGATGGAAAAAAGCTGGAAAAAGCTAAAAAAAAGGATGGAAAAAAAGCTGAAAAAACTGGAAAAAATTGGAAAACAGATGGGAAAAAAAGCTGGAAAAAGCTAAAAGAAAGATGGAAAAATATGGAAAAAAGCTGGAAAAAACGGGGAAAAAAAGCTGGAAAAAGCTAAAAGAAAGATGGAAAAAACCTGGAAAAAAATTGGAAAACAGATGGAAAAAAAGCTGGAAAAAGCTAAAAAAAACGATGGAAAAAAAGATGGAAAAAACTGGAAAAAAGATGGAAAAAAAGCTGGGAAAAACCTGGAAAAAAATTGGTAAACAGATGAAAAAAAAAGCTGGAAAAAGCTAAAAAAAACGATGGAAAAAAAGATGGAAAAAACTGGAAGAAAGATGGAAAAAAGCTGGAAAAACGTGGAAAAAATTGGAAAACAGATGGAAAAAAAAAGCTGGAAAAAAAAAAAAAAAAAAAAAGATGGAAAAAAAGATGGAAAAAACTGGAAGAAAGATGGAAAAAAGCTGGAAAAACGTGGAAAAAATTGGAAAACAGATGGAAAAAAAAAGCTGGAAAAAAAAAAAAAAAAAAAAAGATGGAAAAAAAGATGGAAAAAACTGGAAAAAAGATGGAAAAAAGCTGGAAAAAAGTGGAAAAAATTGGAAAACAGATGGAAAAAAAAAGCTGGAAAAAGCTAAAAAAGACGGAAAAAAAGATGGAAAAAAAGATGGAAAAACTTGGAAAACAGATGGAAAAAAAGGTGGAAAAAGCAAAAAAAAAAAAAAAAGATGGAAAAAAAGATGGAAAAAACCTGGAAAAAATTGGAAAACAGATGGAAAAGAAGCTGGAAAAAGCTAAAAAAAAGATGGAAAAAAAGATTGAAAAAAACCTGGAAAAAACCTTGGGAAAAGGTGGGAAAAAAGCTGGAAAAAGCTAAAAAAAAGATGGAAAAACTTGGAAAACAGAGGGAAAAAAAGGTGGAAAAAGCAAAAAAAAAAAAAAGATGGAAAAACTTGGAAAACAGATGGAAAAAAAGCTGGAAAAAAAAAAGCTGGGAAAAATCTCTGGAAAAAAGCAGGAAAAACTTGGGAGAAAAGCTGAAATAAGATTGGGAAAAAGTTGGGAAAAAGATGGAAAAAAAAGCTGGAAAAAAGTTGGGAAAAAGCTGGGAAAAAGACGGAAAAAAAAGCTGGAAAAATCTCAGCTCCAGGAAGGAATTGATCCAAAAATTCTGGAATTTTTAGTTGGGATTTCCAGGGAATTCCAGGATTTTAGTTGGGATTTCCAAAAAAATTCCAGGATTTTAGCTGGGAATTCCAGAATTTTAGTTGGGATTTCCAAAAAAATTCCAGGATTTTAGTTGGGAATCCCAAGGAATTCCATGATTTTAGAAGGATTCCCACAGAATTCCAGGATTTTAGTCAGGATTCTTTGGAATTCCCACAGAATTCCAGGATTTCAGAAGAGGCTCCAAGGAATTCCAGGATTTTAGTTGGAATTTCCCAAGGAATTCCAGGATTTGATTTGGGAATTCCACAGAATTCCAGGATTTTAGTCAGGATTCCTTGGAATTCTTATGATTTCAGCTGGGAATTCCAGAATTAGATTTGGGAATCCCAGGGAATTCCGTGATTTTAGAAGGATTCCCCCAGAATTCCCGGATTTCACCCACGACTCCCTCAGAATTCCAAGACTTTATCCATGATTTCCCCAGAATTCCAGGATTTTCTCTGGAATTCCAGTATTTTATCCACAATTTCCCCAGAATTCCATTATTTTACCCACGATTCCCCTGGAATTCCATTATTTTATCCATGATTCCTCCAGAATTCCAAGATTTCACCCACGATCCCCCCCAGAATTCCAGGATTTCACCCACGATTCCCCCAGAACTCCAGGATTTTCTCCAGAATTCCAGGATTTCACCCATGATTTCCCCGGAATTCCAGGATTTCACCCACCATTTTTCTCAGAATCCCAGGATTTCATCCAGAATTCCATGACTTCACCCACGACCCCCCCGGAATTCCATGATTTCATCCACGATTCCCCAGAATTCCAGGATTTCACCCACCATTCCCCCCGAACTCCAGGATTTTCTCCAGAATTCCATGATTTCACCCACTATCCCCCCAGAATTCCATGATTTCACCCACCATTCCCCCCGAACTCCAGGATTTTCTCCAGAATTCCATGATTTCACCCATGATTTCCCCCAGAATTCCATGATTTCACCCACGATTCCCCCAGAACTCCAGGATTTTCTCCAGAATTCCAGGATTTCATCCACGATCCCCCCCAGAATTCCAGGATTTCACCCACAATTTCCTCCAGAATTCCATGATTTCACCCACAACGCCCCTCGGAATTCCATGATTTCACCCAGGACCCCCCCCGGAATTCCCGCCATTCCCGGGATTTCCCTCACCTCCCGCTCGGCCTCCTCCTGGTACCCAGGGAATTCCGTGATTTTAGAAGGATTTCCACAGAATTCCAGGATTTCACCCACCATTCCCCCAGAACTCCAGGATTTCATCCACAATTTCCCCAGAATTCCAGAATTTTACCCACCATTTTCCTCAGAATTCCAGAATTTCATCCAGAATTCCATTATTTTATGCACGATTCCCCCAGAATTCCAGGATTTTACCCACAATTTCCTCAGAATTCCAGGATTTTATCCACAATTCCAGGATTTTATCCACAATTCCCCCAAAATTCTAGGATTTTATCCAGAATTCCAGGATTTTCCCCAAAATTCCAGGATTTCATCCACAATTTCCCCAGAATTCCAGGATTTAATCCAGAATTCCAGGATTTCACCCATGATTTCCTTCAGAATTCCATGATTTTACCCACAATTCCCTCAGAATTCCATGATTTCACCCACGACCCCCCCAGAACTCCAGGATTTTCCCTAGAATTCCAGGATTTTACCCACCATTTTCCTCAGAATTCCAGGATTTTACCCACGATCCCCCCGGAATTCCAGGATTTCATCCACCATTTCCCTCAGAATTCCAGGATTTTATCCACCATTTTCCTCAGAATTCCAGGATTTCACCCACAATTTCCCCAGAATTCCAGGATTTCACCCACGATTTCCCCAGAATTCCAGTATTTCACCCACCATTTCCCTCAGAATCCCAGGATTTCACCCAGAATTCCATGATTTCACCCAGGACCCCCCCGGCATTCCCGCCGTTCCCGGGATTTCCCTCACCTCCCGCTCGGCCTCCTCCTGGTACCCAGGGAATTCCGTGATTTTAGAAGGATTCCCCCAGAATTCCAGAACTTTCTCCCGAATTCCAGGATTTCACACACGATTTCCCCAGAACTCCAGGATTTTTTCCAGAATTCCATGATTTCACCCCAGAGCCCTCGGAATTCCATGATTTCACCCACGACCCTCCAGGAATTTCTTCAGAATTCCAGGATTTCATCCAGGATCCCCCAGAATTCCATTATTTTATCCACGATTCCCTCAGAATTCCAGGATTTCATCCAGAATTCCCTTAGAATTCCCGGATTTTATCCACGATTCCCTCAGAATTCTAGGATTTCATCCAGAATTCCCTCAGAATTCCAGGATTTTATCCAGAATTCCCTCAGAATTCCAGGATTTTCGGAATTCCATGATTTCACCCACGACTCCCTGAGAATTCCAAGCCTTTATCCATGATTTCCCCAGAGCTCCAGGAATTTCTTCAGAATTCCAGGATTTCACCCGCGATTTCCCTGGAATTCCAGGATTTTACCCACCATTTTCCTCAGAATTCCAGGATTTTACCCACAATCCCCCCGGAATTCCAGGATTTTACCCACACTTTCCTCAGAATTCCAGGATTTTATCCACAATTCCCTCAGAATTCTAGGATTTTATCCAGAATTCCCTCAGAATTCCAGGATTTTACCCACAATCCCCCCGGAATTCCAGGATTTTACCCACACTTTCCTCAGAATTCCAGGATTTCACCCACGATTTCCCTGGAATTCCAGGATTTTACCCACCATTTTCCTCAGAATTCCAGGATTTTACCCACAATTTCCGTCAGAATTCCAGGATTTCATCCACGATTTCCCCAGAATTCCAGTATTTCACCCACCATTTTCCTCCCCGCCCAGAATTCCATGATTTCACCCATGATTTCCCCCAGAATTCCATGATTTCACCCACGATTTCCCCAGAACTCCGGGATTTCACCCACGATTTCCCCGGAATTCCATGATTTCACCCATGATTCCCCCAGAACTCCGGGATTTTCTCCAGAATTCCATGACTTCACCCAGGACCCCCCCGGAATTCCCGGGATTTCCCTCACCTCCCGCTCGGCCTCCTCCTGGTAGCGGGCGCTCTCCAGGAGCTCCTGGAGCTGTTTCCCCACCAGCTCCTTGCTGGGACACAGCCCCAGCGCCGTCCCCATGCACCGGTACAGGAATTCCTGGGAAAAACAATTAAAAAAAAACCGGGAATTCCGGCGGGAAGAGCCTCGGGGGAATTCCCGGGTTTCCCGCTGTCCGCACCTTTTCCGCCTGGGAGCCGTCGCAGGCGCGGAGCTGCCGGAAGGTCTCGGGCACCAAGGGGCAAATCCAGGATTTGTCCGCCATGGATTCCAGGGATTCCTGGAGAAACTGGGACGGGGAGTGGGAATGTCGGGAATTCCAGCTGGGAATGCCGAGAGCCTCATGGGAAAGAGGCAGGACTTGGAATGGTGGGATCCCACACCAGATTTCCGTGGAAAACCCCTTTGGAATTCTGGGTACCCACCCCAAAAAAATTCGTTTGGAATGTTGAGTTCCCATCCCAAATTCCCAGGGAAAATCCCTCTGGAATTCTGGGCTTCCCATCCCAATATCCCTTTGCAATTCTGGTTTGCCATCCCAAAAAATTCGTTTGGGATGTTGAGTTCCCATCCCAAATTCCCAGGGAAAATCCCTCTGGAATTCTGGGCTTCCCATCCCAATATCCCTTTGCAATTCTGGTTTGCCATCCCAAAAAATTCGTTTGGGATGTTGAGTTCCCATCCCAAATTCCCAGGGAAAATCCCTCTGGAATTCTGGGCTTCCCATCCCAATATCCCTTTGCAATTCTGGTTTGCCATCCCAAAAAATTCGTTTGGGATGTTGAGTTCCCATCCCAAATTCCCAGGGAAAATCCCTCTGGAATTCTGGGCTTCCCATCCCAATATCCCTTTGCAATTCTGGTTTGCCATCCCAAAAAATTCGTTTGGGATGTTGAGTTCCCATCCCAAATTCCCAGGGAAAATCCCTCTGGAATTCTGGGCTTCCCATCCCAATATCCCTTTGCAATTCTGGTTTGCCATCCCAAAAAATTCGTTTGGGATGTTGAGTTCCCATCCCAAATTCCCAGGGAAAATCCCTCTGGAATTCTGGGCTTCCCATCCCAATATCCCTTTGCAATTCTGGTTTGCCATCCCAAAAAATTCGTTTGGGATGTTGAGTTCCCATCCCAAATTCCCAGGGAAAATCCCTCTGGAATTCTGGGCTTCCCATCCCAATATCCCTTTGCAATTCTGGTTTGCCATCCCAAAAAATTCGTTTGGGATGTTGAGTTCCCATCCCAAATTCCCAGGGAAAATCCCTCTGGAATTCTGGGCTTCCCATCCCAATATCCCTTTGCAATTCTGGTTTGCCATCCCAAAAAATTCGTTTGGGATGTTGAGTTCCCATCCCAAATTCCCAGGGAAAATCCCTCTGGAATTCTGGGCTTCCCATCCCAATATCCCTTTGCAATTCTGGTTTGCCATCCCAAAAAATTCGTTTGGGATGTTGAGTTCCCATCCCAAATTCCCAGGGAAAATCCCTCTGGAATTCTGGGCTTCCCATCCCAATATCCCTTTGCAATTCTGGTTTGCCATCCCAAAAAATTCGTTTGGGATGTTGAGTTCCCATCCCAAATTCCCAGGGAAAATCCCTCTGGAATTCTGGGCTTCCCATCCCAATATCCCTTTGCAATTCTGGTTTGCCATCCCAAAAAATTCGTTTGGGATGTTGAGTTCCCATCCCAAATTCCCAGGGAAAATCCCTCTGGAATTCTGGGCTTCCCATCCCAATATCCCTTTGCAATTCTGGTTTGCCATCCCAAAAAATTCGTTTGGGATGTTGAGTTCCCATCCCAAATTCCCAGGGAAAATCCCTCTGGAATTCTGGGCTTCCCATCCCAATATCCCTTTGCAATTCTGGTTTGCCATCCCAAAAAATTCGTTTGGGATGTTGAGTTCCCATCCCAAATTCCCAGGGAAAATCCCTCTGGAATTCTGGGCTTCCCATCCCAATATCCCTTTGCAATTCTGGTTTGCCATCCCAAAAAATTCGTTTGGGATGTTGAGTTCCCATCCCAAATTCCCAGGGAAAATCCCTCTGGAATTCTGGGCTTCCCATCCCAATATCCCTTTGCAATTCTGGTTTGCCATCCCAAAAAATTCGTTTGGGATGTTGAGTTCCCATCCCAAATTCCCAGGGAAAATCCCTCTGGAATTCTGGGCTTCCCATCCCAATATCCCTTTGGAATTCTGGTTTGCCATCCCAAAAAATTCCTTTGGAATGTTGAGTTCCCATCCCAATTTTCCCATGGAATCCTCCAGACCCTTTGGAATTCTGCTCTCCCCCCCCCGGATCCCTTTGGGAATCCCGAATTCCCAGGAAACTCATCCTGGCCCCTTTTCCCTGGGAATCCCAATCCCAGATTTCCTCCCTCCCCAATTCCACGGGAAAACCTCCCGGAATTTGAGTTTCCCGCCCTTTTCCCAATCCAGGATTCCTTTCCCAGAGCCAAAATCCAGGGAAAACCTTTCCCAGAATTCCCAAAATTCCCGGAATTCCCGGGATCCTCACCTGGAGCAGCTTCTCCTCCCATTCCTCCTGGTCCAGGGAATCCTCGGTGTTGTCTGGGGGAAAAAAAATCGGGATTTTGGGAATTCTGAGGGATCTGGGAATGTGGGAACGGGGGGAGAATTCCTCAGGGAAAGGATTTGGGAATGCTGGGAAAATTCCAAGGTGGGAAAAGCAGGAATTCTGCTGGATCTGCATTTGGGATCGGGGAGCAGAATCCTCAAAAAAGAGAGGGGGGGAGTGGATCCCAAAAATCCCAGAAATCCCATTATCCCATAAATTCCAAAAATCCCATAAATCCCAAAAATCTCATTATCCCATAAATTCCAAAAATCCCATAAATCCCAAAAATCTCATTATCCCATAAATTCCAAAAAGCCCATAAATCCCAAAAATCTCATAAATCCCATTATCCCATGGATCCCAGAAATCCCATAAATCCCAAAAATCCCATTATCCCATGGATTCCATTAATCCCACCCCACAAAACCCATCAATCCCACAAATCCCATCCCATTATCCCAAAAATCCAATTATCCCATAAATCCCATTTTCCCATCAATCCCCCAAATCCCAGAGATCCCACCCCATTATCCCAAAAATCCCATCATCCCATTATCCCATGGATCCCATCCCAGAAATCCCCACAATTCCAGAAATCCCATTATCCCAAAAATTAAAAAAATCCCATTGATCCCATTATCCCAAAAATCCCATAAATCCCATAATTCCCAAAAATCCCATTGATCCCATCATTCCCAAAAATCCCACAAATCCCATCAATCCCATTTTCCCAGAAATCCCCAAAATCCCAGAAATCCCATTATCCCAAAAATCCCATTTTCCCATGGATCCCATCCCAGAAATCCCAGAAATCCTCACAATCCCAGAAATCCCAAAAATCCCACGGATCCCATCCCATCAATCCCATCATGCCCATCCCATTATCCCAAAAATCCCATTATCCCAAAAATCCCATTATCCCATGGATCCCATCCCATCATTCTCAAAAATCCCATCATCCCATGGATCCCATCATTCCCAAAAATCCCATTGATCCCATCAATCCCAAAAATCCCATGGATCCCATCCCATCATTCCCCAAAATCCCAAAAATCCCATTATCCCATGGATCCCATCCCATTGATCCCATCATTCCCAAAAATCCCATTGATCCCATCAATCCCCAAAAATCCCATTGATCCCATCAATCCCCAAAAATCCCATCAATCCCATCCCATTATCCCCAAAAATCCCATTTTCCCATCAATCCCATTATCCCAAAAATCCCATTATCCCATCAATCCCATCATTCCTGAAAATCCTATTGATCCCATTATCCCAAAAATCCCA
>NW_024503836.1:0-493 GCF_017590055.1 Onychostruthus taczanowskii
GCCCAAACTGCTCTCAGCAATGCCCAGCTGTGCCCAGGTGTACCCAACCCCCCCCAGGTGCCCCCCAGGTGTCTCACCTGTTGACCTTCATGCGGACGGGTTTGGGGCGCGGGGGGGGCTCGGGGGCGGCGGCCACGTCCTCCAGGAGGCGCCGCGTGACGCGGAAGCGCGGCAGGAACCAATCGGCCGCGTAGCGCGACAGGTGAGACTCCAGCGCCACCAGCTCGAACGCCGACAGGTCCACCTGCTGGGGACACACCCGAGTGACACCTGAGTGACACCTGAGTGACACCGGGGTCACCTGAGAAACACCTGAGTGACACCCGAGTGACACCGGGATCACCTGAATGACACCTGAGTGACACCTGAGTGATACCTGAGAGACACCTGTGTCACCTAAGAGACACCTGAGTGACACCGGGGTCACCTGAGTGACACCAGAGTGACACCTGAGTGCCACCTGTGCCACCCGCACGCACCCCCAGGGACAGGT
>NW_024503837.1:0-493 GCF_017590055.1 Onychostruthus taczanowskii
CCCATTAATTCCCATTAATCCCCGTTATTCCCCATTTCCCCCACCACCCCACGATCCCCAATCCCATTTCCCGCAGTCACTCCCAGAGCCCCCCGAATTCCCCATCACTTCCACACTTCCCACAACCTCCCCCCAATTCCCAAGACCCCAAATCCCTTTTTTTCCCCCATTCTCCCCCATTTTTCCCCGTTTTTCCCCATTTCTCTCCCATTTTCCCCATTTTTCCCCGTTTTCGCCCGTTTTTTCCCGTTTTCCCGGTTTCTCTCACCGTTCTCCTGGGCGAAGCGTGACGCCTCCAGGAAGGTGACCTCCCCTGACCCCAATCCCCAATTCCCCCGTTTTCCCCCCATTTTTCCCCCATTTTTCCCCATTTTCCCCCATTTTTCCCCCCCCCCATTTTCCCCCATTTCTCCCCATTTTTCCCCATTTTTCTCCATTTTTCCCCATTTTTGGCCATTTTTCCCCGTTTCCGCCCGTTTTTTCCCGTTTTCCC
>NW_024503838.1:0-493 GCF_017590055.1 Onychostruthus taczanowskii
TGATCTTAGAGGTCTCTTCCAACCTTGCTGACTCTATGATTCTGTGCTGTATTTGTGGAAGCATTGACTTCCAAGTAAAGATCCTCAGGACTGTGGGTTGTTTTTAGCAAGCAAACTATTTACCAAGTTAGTACTTGCCTGCATACTTGCTGAGGCATATCTGAAAGCATGCCAACAGCTCTCCTGACAAGACACTGATGCTAGCTTCAACTAGCAGGAGAATTAATGGGTGAAGAGTCCATGCTCTTTTGTTGGCTTGGGTGAGTGAATTGGATCATCTTCTCTTGTAATCAGACAAGCACCAGGGCCAACAACTGTAAAGGAGATTGTAGCATTTCTTCCTCCTGGAGGCAGCAGTCTGCTCACTCAGCTGCATAACAATACACAACCTGAGGGTGAAGTTACACAACTGGTGAAGGTGTGATTTCCTATTCTGCTCTACCCAGCACTACATTGGGTGTTGGCTCTGATGGGTAATCAACCTGACAAGCTT
>NW_024503839.1:0-493 GCF_017590055.1 Onychostruthus taczanowskii
TTGTCGTTCACGTCCAGCACCTCCAGCTCCACACTGCAGTGACTGGACAGTGGAGGTGTCCCTTGGTCTGTCGCTTCAATACGAAAATCAAATATATTGACTTCTTCGAAGTCCAGGGCTGCTGTGAGGTGAATTTCCCCAGTCTTCGGATTGATGGAAATCACATCCTTTCCATTCGGGGGAATGAAGCCGGTGGCTGTAAAGCTCACTTCCCCATTACTTCCTAAATCGGGATCTGTCGCATTCACCCTAGTCACCAGCGTCCCCACCGTAGCGTTCTCCGGCACCTGCACTTTATACACAGACTGGTTGAACTGGGGCGCGTTGTCGTTCGCATCCAGCACCGAGATCACCAGCTCCATGGTGCCCGTCAGAGACGGCCGGCCCCCGTCACTCGCCGTCAGCACCAACCGGTGCACGGGAATCGTCTCGCGGTCCAGAGATTTCGTTAAAACTAGTTCGGGTACAATATTCCGCTCATTCGATTTTTGTA
>NW_024503840.1:0-493 GCF_017590055.1 Onychostruthus taczanowskii
TTCCCATAGCAGAGTCTCAGACATCTGGAGCCTTAAAGCAGTTTATTTCCCTGGCTGGTGCCACAGGTTCCTGCGATTTTTGAGGGCAAAGGGTCAGTGCTGGGTCTTGCCTGGGGCTCCCACCCCACAGAGCTCAACCTGCAGCTCCTGCAGCTGCACCCTGAGCCACCTGCACTGATTGTATTCCTCAGCTCTGTGCTGTGGGGAAAGAATTTTCCTTCTCTCACAGTCCACTGCTTGGTGTCTGCACCTCTCTTCGTGTTTTGCTGCAGTGAAGTGAATGTGTCAGTGAGATCTGATGTAATTCATAGCAAAGAGCAAGCATTAATTAAGTCCATAGTCTATATTCTAGTATGGCATAGGAGGGATAATTCAAATTGTAAGTGCTTAGCAATGATAATTCCAGACCAAGGAATGCTCTGGCGTGGAGGATATGAGGACAGGAAAGGGTTACCCTGGCTGGAGGTGGGGATGCCAGAGCCAGGGCTGCTCC
>NW_024503841.1:0-493 GCF_017590055.1 Onychostruthus taczanowskii
TCTCCCCCATTTTCTTGGGTTTTTTTTTCATTTTTCCCTATTTTTTTGTTTTTTAATTTTTTCCCTTTTTTTGGGTTTTCCCAATTTTTTCCCATTTCTCCCCCATTTTCCCCCCTTTTATCCCTGTTTTTTCCCCCTTTTCTCCCCTCCTTTCCCCATTTTTTGCCCCTTTTATCCCATTTTGTTCCCATTTTTTCCCATTCCCCCCCTTTTTCTCCCCATTTCCCCCCCTTTTCCCCCCATTTTCCCCCTTTTTCCCCATTTTCCCCCTTTTCCCCATTTCCCCCCTTTTCTCCCCCCCTTTCATTTTCCCCTCAGATCAAGGAAGAGGACCTGGGCTTTGGCCTGGGCCACCTTGGACTCCTAAACCCCATTTTTCCCCCTTTTATCCCATTTCATCTCCATTTTCCCTCATTTTCCCCCTTTTCTCCCCATTTTCCACCCCACTAATCCCATTTTTCCCCCATGTTTCCCCATTCCCCCTCTTTTCCCC
>NW_024503842.1:0-493 GCF_017590055.1 Onychostruthus taczanowskii
GAGCGTTTCTTGTTCTCCTCAACGTTGTTAGTAAGCCTGAGGTTCCACTGAAGGTGTTCATTAGGTGTACCATGTTTAGGGCTCCTGTTTTTCTGGGGTTTATAATGCCTTCAGTGGCTGAGGACAGATTTCTTCACTCCTGTTGTGATGAGTAAGACAAGTAGCTGTTTTAGTGCTGCCTTTTCCCTCCTGCCTGCCCTCCAAAAGAAGACCCAAGGTGTGAACCCCCACCAGTCTAAAGACCTGATTTTGAAATGAACCACTTCATTTCAGGTGCAGGAATGATCTGGCTGTGATGGAGACTGATGGCAATGCCTCCTCTCTTCTCTTCCACGCTGTTCTCCCAAGAGCTGCTGCGGTCCTGGGAAAGCACATGAAGAACCCACTTGCTCCTCGTCACAGCCCTTATCTCTTTAGTGGAATGTAAATAACCAGGATCATTGTTGTGTTCCTGTATGTTTTATGCCCTAAGCCAAATGCAGAAGAAACAACT
>NW_024503843.1:0-493 GCF_017590055.1 Onychostruthus taczanowskii
GTCGAGGGTGGGGCAATGGGGTCTCACCTCCAGCACCTGGAGCAGGTGGGGGTGAGGGAGTCCAGAGGGGTCCCAGGAGGGACTTTGGGGGTCCTGGGAGGGGCTTTGGGTGGGTCGGGGAGGATTTTGGGGTGACACAGAGCAGGTCGGGATTGGGGGTGCCAGGAGGGGGTTTGGGGGTCCCGGGAGGGGTTTTGGGGTGGTTTTGGGGTGGGGCACTGGGGTCTCACCTCCAGCAGCCGCAGCAGGTCGGGATGGGGGGTCCCGGGGGGTCCCTGCTCGCGCCCCGCCAGCAGCGCCCCTTGCAGGGCGAAGCGAGCCCGCAGTTTGTTGGGGTGGGGGCGTCCCGGGCCCCCCCAGTCCGGCAGCGCCGCCTCCAGCGACACCAGGTCCCGCAGGTGAACCCCGAGCGCCGGCACCCGGAACCCCCCCGTGCCCCCCGCGCCCCCCAGCAGCGCTCGGTAGCCCCGGTAGTTCCCCCCCGAGCCCACGG
>NW_024503844.1:0-493 GCF_017590055.1 Onychostruthus taczanowskii
CCCCCGGGCCTCCCGAGGGCCCCCCCGGCCCCGCCAGGGTCGGGCACGGAACGGGGACGTGGCACGGGGGACACGGGGCCCTGCACACCTGTGCACACCTGCGCGCCCCCGCAGGGTCCCCGCGGCCACCTCGGGTCCGTGCCAGCCCCACGGTGGCCCTGCCGGGAACCGTGGTGGCCCCGGTGGCCCTGCCAGTGCCCATGGTGGCCCCGTGGGCTCGCTGCGAGTCCCGTGCTGGCCCCGGGTGGCCCCGGGTGGCCCCGCTGGCCATGCCGGTGCCCGGGTGGCCGCGGTGGCCCCGTGGGCTCGCCGTGGGTGCCGCGGTGGCCCCGGTGGCCCCGGTGGCCCGCGGGGCTCGGGATGCCCTTTCTAGGCAATGGCAGCGGCCGGGGCAGCGCCCACGCGCCGCCGGCGCATTCCGAGCGCCTGAGTCAGCCCGGGAGGAGCGGCGGCGGCAGCGGGGCCGCGCGGCTCGGCTCGGCTCGGCACGGCA
>NW_024503845.1:0-493 GCF_017590055.1 Onychostruthus taczanowskii
AATATAAATATAAATATAAACATAAATGTAAATGTAAATGTAAATTAAACATGAAACACGGCGCTGTCACTCACTGATCTCAGCATCACTTTCCCCTGAAGGAACAAACGATTCCGATCAATATCCGATCGATACCTGATCGATATCCGATCAACATCCAATCAATATCCAATCGATATCCAATCGATATCCAATCAAAATCCAATCAATATCCAATCAATATCCAATCAACATCCAATCGACACCCAATCAATATCCAATCGATATCCAATCGATATCCAATCAAAATCCAATCAATATCCAATCAATATCCAATCAACATCCAATCGATATCCAATCAATATCCAATCGATATCCAATCGATATCCAATCAATATCCAATCGATATCCCATCAATATCCAATCGATATCCGATCAATATCCAATCAACATCCAATCGACATCCAATCAACATCCAATCAATATACAATCAATATCCAATCGATATCCAATC
>NW_024503846.1:0-4516 GCF_017590055.1 Onychostruthus taczanowskii
TATTATATTATATTATATTATTGTATTCTATTGCATTGTACTGTATTGCATTGTATTGCATTTATTGCATTGTATTATATTGCATTGCATTGTATTCTATTGCATTGTATTGTATGGTGCTATATTGTATCATATTATATTGCACTGTATTGTATTGCATTATATAATAGTATGTTATGTTATGTCATATATCATATAATGTTGTGTTGTGTTGTGTTATTTTGTATTGTATTGCATTATATTATATTGTATTATATTGCATTGCATTGTATTGTATGGTACCATATTGTATCATATTATATTGCATTGTATTGTATTTCATTATATAATAGTATGTTATGTTATGTCATATAATATATATCATATAATGTTGTGTTATGTTATGTTATAATATAATAGGTTATATCATACTCTCTTATGCATATTATATTATATTATATTATATTATATAGTTTCAGTGCTCCCCTTCTGCTCCCCACAGAGCTCTTTGCCATGTGCTGTGTGAATGGAGCAATCCAGTCAAGCTGCCATCTGTAGTGTGGAGCAGAAGACTCACCTACATGGAATGAAGTAGCTTCACCAGTGATTCAATTCTACACCGTGAGGTATATCCAGACTTTTCAGGTTCTATATTGATTTTAGAAGCAACACTAGTAAGTGTGTCCTAGTCCTCCTGATTCAGAGTCTACTGGATCATTCCCTCACACATTCTGTGTCTCCATAACATCAGCCACTATCCTCATAATTGATGGGAAGTTCAAATGACACTTGTGTAGCCAGTATCATTCTGAGAGCTCCTGACAAAGCTACAGAATACAAAACAATATATATTTTTTTGTGTACGATAAATCTAATACACTTGTCAAAATTCTTGGTATGGAGACAACAGTAAATCCCCTAGCACTTTGATGCCATTCCCTGTTGCGATGCGTTTTGGGGTGGGGGTACCCCGGGGATGTCCCCGGAGGGCCCCCTAGGCTGTGAGTTGGCTGGCAACAGCAGGCACGCAAGGAGACTCCACACGGCTTCTGAGGGTGCTGATCAGATGAAGGTTTATTTGGGGTCCCAACCCCGGGAACAGCATGGCTACTGAGGGAAAAAGGGGGGAAGGGGGAAGGAGGGGGAGCCTAGGGGAGGAAAGGGGCAAGAGGGGGGAAGAGGCTGAGAGAGAGCAAGGGCTAAGACCCAGACTGATCTTCTAGCACAGCTTAAGAGGGAGACTGAAGTGGGCGCGGAATCACACTGGGCCAATGGGATGACAGACACAGGATGGTTCAGGGCAGGACCACAGGCTTAGAATATACCATACATTTCGGAGGGGTGAGACAGGGCATACCATTTACATAAAATGGAATACAACACAAACCCATTCTCTCCTCACATGGCAAAGAAGAAAATGGTTCCCTGGATAGCCGCAACATGGACTGCAGAAAGATGTTAACCCCAGATGAATGACCTTGTGTCCCCACCTCCACAAGAACCACCGGGACCCCAGTGCAGAGAAGCACAGGGTGACCAAGGACGGATGGGACACTGCTGGAGCCAAGAGTCTTGTACTGCCCTCTGTTTGATCTCTTCCCCACCCCAGTCCTGATTTTCCCCCCACCTGTGCACCCCTACTCTTTCCTTCCCCACCCCATCCTCCATCTTCCCCCTCCTTCCTTCTCAGTCTCCCGTTCCCTATCCCTTTCTATCTGTCTAGCGCACATTTATTGTTAAATAGATTCCCTATTGTTGGCTTTTTTAGATTGTCTCCTGGATTGCTCATCATTCTCAAAGGAGAACCAAAAATACACATTGAGAAAGCTTGAACCACATGCTGCAGAGCCCCATTTCTTTATTTATGCCAATTGATAAGCATAAATCATAATAAATATAACTTTAGTGAAATTCTGCACGATACACCACGTCTTCCTCAGATGTGGTTGCAATCTGCTGTAATAGCAATTAAAAGGGAAGGCAATGAGGGCACCTTGACCACTGATAAACTAAAGGTAATTTGGGATTATGACACTCTCTTTGAAAGGGTTTCCAATCTTGGTGACATCTTGTTAATGACGCTTATTATCCCACTGAGGGTAAAGCCACAGCTTTTCTTTTAACAATACTCTATGCCTTATACCCAGTTATAGTGCTGATTAAATCCCAATGGAACTGTCCTCTCTCTGTTAGAACATACAAATGTGAGCCCCAAATGGGAGCAAATGGCCAACTGTGGATGTTGATGCTTCACTGGACAGGAGCAGCAAGGATTTCTTTCTGAAAGGAAATGGATGTGTCTGTATGAGAACTCGGTGTGATTCTATGTTTACTGAAAACACCACCTGAGAGACATCTGATCGCTCTAATAGCTGTATCTGTAGTTTTAGCAAAATGATGGGATGCAGCTTTAACAATTCAGCTCCCTCACAACTCAGCAATTGCTACAATCCAACTGCACACTGTGTCAGGTTTCATTGCCTGTCACTGGAGTGAATCCGGCATTGGCAAGGAACTGTTGCAATATGATGATCTGAGTCCATGCTGAAATGGACAACAGCACAACAGACAAAGAACCCGCATTGCCACCCATCGTCAGGCAGAGAAGATACTCCATGTCCTGGAAAGAGGGAAGAAAGAGAGAGAACATTGCTTGTGGGAAGCTAATTTTGGATGGCCACACAGAGCAACTGGAATTTTGAATTTAATGTTGCATCCAATTGTAGTTTTATTAGTATTGGCTTTATTGTGTTCACTGTTTATAATCATCCTGTATACCCTGTCAGAAGATAAACGAAATTATATCCATCCAACACATAAACCACCTGCAATGAACTCAGTACATGAAATGCTATATAATTTCATAATTTCTGACCCATAAATGAGAAAACCTATCAATTATTTGTTCCTTTACCTCTACTCTGCAATATGCCACATATTTATGACAAAGACACAAGAGGTAACTGTATGACTGCCCAAGGAGATGGTAATGTTTATTAAATTTAGGCACAGGGTAGAGAGACTCAAAGCTGGGCACAGGATATGAGGTGTGACCTCACCAGTGCCCAGCACAGACGTGCCGCTCCGCACTGGGGCCCAGCTGGCTTGGAAGCACCTGGGGTGCTCTGAGAAAGAGGGGGTCCTTGAGGTGCAGGAAGGGCAACAACTACAAAATGGTGGCAACACCTACAAAGACCTTTTTGGAGGCCTCAGCCCACACCTGTCGGCAAACAGGTCCATCATGTCCACCTGCTCCTGCACTCACAAACAGTCAAGCACCCACCAAGATGTGGATGCAGAGCCCCAGGAGCTGCCCAGTGCTTCCAGCTCAACCAAAGGCTCCACAGAAGAGGCAGCAAAGTGCTCTGAGCTCCAGTATCATGCCCAGTTGGCAGAGCAGAACGCTGTCTCTGGAAACTCGCAGCCCTGGGACATTCCTGTAAAGGAGCTGGAGGAAAAGCAGGAGGAGAAAGAGCTCCCAGAAGCACAGGCTGCAGGGGAGTGGGACCGAGACCTGCAGAGTCTGTGGCTTGCCCTGTTGAAAGAGACTGAGGCAGAGGCAGAAGCTTCTGCCCTGGCTGGAGATCCCTGGGACAAGGGCCACAGCAAGCTCTGCCCCACATCAGAGCCTGAGGAAAGCTCAGGCTTCTCAGCTTCTCCTTTCTCTGGAGGCCTCTGTGAGGAAAGGGCAACTTGTCAGCCAACCAAGCACGCTGCACTTCACAAGCAGCTGTGCATGGGGCCTGATGATTTGCTGCAAATTATGCACAAAAAGAGAGAGGAGCTGGAGAAGCGGGAGGATGAGAAAATGTATGCAGAGCTCTTTGGAGACATCTTCTCCTCTATGAGCAGTGAAGAAAGTCCTATGACATCCAGCTGTGACCTCAGGGATCCATCAAGTGCCACCCTGGAACCAGCTGCAGACCCCTTGGTGCCACACAGTGCTTGCTGTATGACCAAAGAGACCACAGGGGAGACAAAAAACTACTCAGAGGTTTTGTCTCCTGAGCTGTTGGCAGACTTGGCCTCTGACTCTGAGGACTCTCCATCCCTGGAAACTCTGCTGAATGAGCTCGTGGAGAAGTGGGAGCAGGAAGAAGTGGCAAGAGAGAGGGACAGAGAGGTAGAGAGCCCGTTGTCACTCCCGCCACAAGACGAAGAGTTAGAGGCAGCACCTACTCCTCCAGACAGTGACCTCAGTGACCAGGGGCACAGTGAGCCTCTTCGCACGGCTTTGCTCGAAGAGCCAAATGTGTCTGTGGGTTGTGCCACGCTTCCTGACCCTGTGGACGAGGCGGACGCAGAAGGCATGGAGGCTGGCCGTGCCCAGGCGGCCCCTCCCCAGGAAAAGCCCTGTGGCCATGAGCCGCCGGCAGGAGCTTGCCCGGTGCCTGCCCAGCCCCTGGCACGCAGCGTTCCTGCTGGCCCCACTGGCAGCGCAGCCGTCCCGCAGCCCCCGGCCCCACGGCCACGGCGCTCCATGGCCAAGACGGCCCGGCGGGCTCTGCGCCGCCTTTTCTCCTTCAGCTGCCTCAGG
>NW_024503846.1:4557-7596 GCF_017590055.1 Onychostruthus taczanowskii
CACCTGCAGCAGCAGCCTCTGGATCCTCTCCCAGAGGCACAGCACGTGCTGTGGGCCCCATGGCCAGGGGCCAGCCAGAGCGTGTGCCACCTTCTCCATGGGGCACTCTGGCTGTGGGCAGAGCCCAGGGAACACCTTCCCTGGAGAGCAGAACGGAAGGGCTCTGGCAGGGGTCAGCAGTAAGGCAGGGCCACCGCCTGCCACCCGTGACACCTGCACATGACGTGCCGCTCCGCACTGGGGCCCAGCTGGCTTGGAAGCACCTGGGGTGCTCTGAGAAAGAGGGGGTCCTTGAGGTGCAGGAAGGGCATGGTGGCAACACCTACAAAGACCTTTTTGGAGGCCTCAGCCCACACCTGTCAGCAAACAGGTCCATCATGTCCACCTGCACTCACAAACAGTCAAGCACCCACCAAGATGTGGATGCAGAGCCCCAGGAGCTGCCCAGTGCTTCCAGCTCAACCAAAGGCTCCACAGAAGAGGCAGCAAAGTGCTCTGAGCTCCAGTATCATGCCCAGTTGGCAGAGCAGAACGCTGTCTCTGGAAACTCGCAGCCCTGGGACATTCCTGTAAAGGAGCTGGAGGAAAAGCAGGAAGAGGAAGAACTCCCAGAAGCACAGGCTGCAGGAGAGTGGGACCGAAACCTGCAGAGTCTGTGGCTTGCTCTGTTGAAAGAGGGAGAGGCAGAAACTTCTGCCCTGGCTGGAGATCCCTGGGACAAGGGCCACAGCAAGCTCTGCCCCACATCAGAGCCTGAGGAAAGCTCAGGCTTCTCAGCTTCTCCTTTCTCCGGAGGCCCCTGTGAGGAAAGGGCAACTCGTGGGCCAACAAAGCATGCTGCCCTTCACAAGCAGCTGTGCATGGGGCGTGATGATTTGATACAACTTCAGAGCAAAAAAAGAGAGGAGCTGGACAAGCTGGAGGATGAGAAAATGTATGCAGAGCTCTTTGGAGACATCACCGCCTCCATGAGCAATGAGGAAAGCCCTATGATATCGAGGTGTGACCTCAGGGATCCATCAAGTGATACCCTGGAACCAGCTGCAGACCCCTCAGTGCCACACGACGCTTGCTGTGTGACCAAAGAGGCCACAGGGGAGACAAAAAACTACTCAGATGTTTTGTCTCCTGAGCTGTTGGCAGACTTGGCCTCTGACTCTGAGGACTCACCATCACTGGAAACTCTGCTGAATGAGCTCCTGGAGGAGTGGGAGCAAGAAGAAGTGGCGGGAGAGAGGGACAGAGAGGTAGAGAGCCCGTTGTCACTCCCGCCACAAGACGAAGAGTTAGAGGCAGCACCTACTCCTCCAGACAGCGACCTCAGCGACCAGGGGCACAGTGAGCCTCTCCCCTCGGCATTGCCCGAAGAGGCAAAGGGGTTTGATGTTTGCGCCTCACCTGCCGATGTCATGGACGAGGCGGACGCAGCAGACATGGAGGCTGGCCGTGCCCAGGCCGCCCCTCCCCAGGAAAAGCCCTGTGGCCATGAGCCACCGGCAGGAGCTTGCCCGGTGCCTGCCCAGCCCCTGGCATGCAGCGTTCCTGCCGGCCCCGCTGGCAGCGCAGCCTTCCAGATGCTGGGCACAGACATAATTTGCTTAATAAATAATATAAATAAACAGACATCCAATGCCTCGTGCTCACAGCCCAGCCAGTCACGCACAGAGCCACAGCCTGCCAGGGAGCTGGAGGCTTTGGAGCAGTTCTGCTTTCATGGAATCCTTCAGGTTGGAAATGACCTTCAAGATCATTAGGTCCAATTTTTGACTGAATACCACCACATCCACAACCCAAGTGCAATGCCTACTCATAAAGTTTCGATAAATTGAGTGCCAAGGCAGCTGAATCACCCTCAGGCTGTAGAGAACTGGATGATCTTGAAGGTTTTTTCCAACCCAACCCATTCTGTGATTTATTTCACCCTAAACCAGACATGCACTTTGTCAGGTGATTCACACTCTATTCAGGTTCTTGATTGGATTGTCTTTGATTGACGAAAATTAAATTAAGATGAATAAATTGCTGACACCCCAAATTATGCAGATGAATCCCAGTCTTCTCCTGTTCCTCAGTTTCTCCACAGGAAGAATTTCATTAATGACTCTTCTTTATCTGGTAAGGCTAAATAAAAATATCAACATATTCAACAGTAGAGAAAATTAGGTCAGCATTCCTCTGTTATGTCTTCATGAATTGAAATGACTGGTTGGGAGAAGACAACAGGTCCGGGTAAGATTGGACAGATAAAAAACATATTTAAGGCATTTTGTTCTCCTCATATGCACATTCCAGAGTAGAGATTTTATTCCCTTTTTTTTCCCCTGGAGAGAGCACATTTTCTCCATCCATAAGGATGAAGAAAGAGTCAAGAGAAGAGTGACAATGGTAAATGAATAATAAATATTTTTACATGAACTGTTCCAGCTATGTCTGGGCTGAAATCATTCCAGGAGACAGCAGGAACAGCACAAAGTAATTTGTAATCTTCAGGAGTGCATGTCCTGGGACACCCAAACCCAAAAAGTGTCTTTTTTGAACTGGACAACCCAAAAAAAGGAGAAATTACCTTCATTTCTCTTTCTTTCCTTAGGCAGCAGGAGGTCAGAAACGTGCCTGAGCCTTTCCAGGTTTAATCCTATTCCCTGAGTCACGGCTGTGACAGGAGAAAATGTGACCAATTCCTGGTGTCTTCCCTGCCCTTCTGGCCTTTCTCTGTGTCATGGTTTGGGGCTGGAGCAATGACAGTGCACCCATGACAGTAGAATTATCTCAAATGGCTGCTGTGAGATGTGACCAGAAACAAGGCAGAATAGGCTCAAGCTTAGAAATAAAGGAAAAATTGTTATTAACCTACAACTATAATAAAAGAAACACACAAAATTCAAAACAAAATCCTTCCAAAACATTCCCCCTCCCCCACTCAATTTCCACCAAAGCACAGTGAGACAAAACCTTGGATTCTCAGTCAAGTTGCCACCTCTCAGATAATCAATTCTCAGTTCATCAAGGGAGAGAGGAGTCTCTCTTGTACCATAGTCT
>NW_024503846.1:8641-11527 GCF_017590055.1 Onychostruthus taczanowskii
AAAGCACAGTGAGACAAAACCTTGGATTCTCAGTCAAGTTACCACCTCTCAGATAATCAATTCTCAGTTCATCAAGGGAGAGAGGAGTCTCTCTTGTACCATAGTCTACCCCAGGAAACACAGTTGAAACCCCTTATGTTTCCATGTCACACATGGCACTGCCCAGAGAAAATCTGCCATTGTGACCTCCTCCTTCCATGCTCTCACCCACATCCATGGACCAAAACTGCTTCTAGGGTTCCTTGTAAGGATGCTTTGCCAAGTAACAAAGAATGACAGTTTTTCTCATTTTGGGACAACAGTCCTCCCCATTTTCACCTTTCCTGGGACCGAGGGTCTTGAGAACAGAGATCTTCTTCTTCCCTGAAACCAGAGGGCACCACCACACCCTCCTCATCTTTCTCTGTTCACTTCACTCCTGCACATAGCGTCACTGCAGCAGGTCACTCTCAGTCCTGCACTGGCAATCACTGCAATAGGTCACTGTCTTGGCACAAGCCATTGCATCCCCCTAAATGCAGACTCTGTGTTACAGGAAAATTGGTTCAGTCTATGGCTATACAAGAAAAAGTCTAGACAAAGGCCACTCCATCATATCTTCCCACCTAGGATTCTTTCCCATCTTCTCCTGACATCTCACGTCCCAGGATGTCTCTCTTCTCTTTCAGATCAAGGATTAGTGTTTTGCAAAGTTTGTCTAAGGAAGGGTTAAAGTCTCACGCTCTGCTGCCCTCAGGATGGCTGAAATCTCACAGCAGCCTGCCCAGGACTCCCACAGCTGGGCACATTCCGCCTCCCTTCTCTTTCTCCTCTGCTGGCCCTGCTGCCAGCACATGATATCAAATTCCAAGGTGGCACAGGCTCTCTCTCTCTTTTTTGGGGGGCTGCTCAGGACATCTCAGTGCTTCTCCACCCCTCTGTTCCTGCAGGGGCCGTGCCTGGTTCCACTCCCTTCACCCCCTTCTCTGTCCGGGGTTCCGGCCTACCTCAGCCTGGGCCTCTTGGCTTCCCCTGCCCCACCTGGCCTGTGGCTGGGCAGAGGAGGTCTGGACCCTTCACTGACCGGAACAAAAGAGAGAGTTTCCCTGGGAATTCTCTGCTTTTAACCCGCAGTGTCCATGTCTTCCATGGTTACACCAGGTGTCAATATTCAAATCTGACCACTGATTGGTTTAATTATAACTTCCCGAGAAAACTCACTTCCTTGTCAGCCTATGACATTTGGCCTCTGGTGACTGCCCCTGCAACACTGGGGCTGGGTTCTTTCCTTCCCATGGAGATCCCTGGGACACTGTGGGCACCTCATGGAACCAAGGGGATCCTTGTGGCACCACTGGAGCCCATGGAACCAAGGGGCCATGGTGACACAGCGGGGCTTCATCGAACCTAGAGACCATTATGACTCTGTGGAGCCTGATGGAACCATGGAGACCATTAGGACCCTTCAGGGCCTCGTGTCACCAAGGGGGCATTATGACACCTCAGGGTCTCCTGGAAGCAAGGGACCATTGGGACACTGTGGGGCCCCATGGAACAAAAGGGAACATGGAACAGGTCTTGGCCTCCCAGGGGCCACCTGACACGCAGCCCATCCTGACACAGCCCCAGCGCAGCCGCTGCAGAAACCTCCATCGGAAAACAGCTCCGGCTGCAAGGACCCAGCCCGGCCAGGCTCACAGAACCATCTGCAGGCCCCGGCTGAGATATTAACTCTTTCAGTGCTTCCATCCTCCCACCAGTGAGAGAAAAGGACAAAGTGCAGGCACACAGAGGAGCAGCGTGAAGACACCGAGGTCAGTGAAGAGGAAGTTCAGTCCTAGATGGGAGGGATGGGGAGATGCCTAGAATTTGGTGCTGAAATCTACTTGTAAAGCCATGGAGATGGATGTAATTGATACATCAGACTCTCTTTTTCCCTAGAGTGCTTTGAAAAGTATGGGGAGATGACATGTTCAGCAAAGGCCTCCATGCTAAAGTAAGCAAATGTTGAAGTAGCTGTGATCCCGTGACATGTTTGAACAGAGAAAGAGAAGAGTGATGAGACCCTGTGCCCTCAGGGAGAGAAGAAGATCTCTGTTCTCAGAGATGAAGATGATTTCAGAAATAGATGAAGAGAACCTTTGCTCTTAAGCAGCTCATCTTTAAACCTATACCCCATAAGTTGACATGGCCCATAAACACAACTGTGAGGAAAGCTGTTAAAAAAAAATTAAAGGTCTTGATATTTGCAGATTTTACAGGTGGCTGATATTCCTAGAAATTAAGAGTCACGAGAGAATTGTTTTCTTGTGGAGAAGTCTCCACAGCATGAAAGAGATATTCCTGTCCCTAAGTGAACTGAAGAAAGGCTATTCCAGACATGTTAAACTAACAGAAAATTTTAGGTTTCGTCTCTTCACATTGTCAGTAAAGAAGAAAAGGTTGTATGGAGAGGAGAAGTGTTCTGAATTCTTATTACTATTTCTTTCATTTACTATTGATAAATTTTTCTTTCTACTCTTTCAAACTTTTGAGCCTACATTGCCTTTCTCTTAATCCTACCTCACAGCAGGAAATGAGTAAATGTATTCTAATGAGTGCACTGGTAATTAGCCAACCACAACACACTAATTGATGCATTGGCTGAGAAATCTCAAACTGGTGGACCAAAACCACTACAGGAATGTTCCTGATGAACTGAACAAGAGCGGAGGGAAATCAAGGCAGAGCCATGGTTTGTCAGGACTTGCAAAATCCTCATGAGCCCCGTGGTGCATTTGGAGCTGAGCCCGTGAACCTCAGGGCCTGAGAGGAGATTGCACAAATCTTTCCAGGAGTCAAAGCCAGAGGAAACTCCCAAAGTGTCTCAAAGCGTGAATAGGTCCCACTGAGGTCAATCCCCAACAC
>NW_024503847.1:0-493 GCF_017590055.1 Onychostruthus taczanowskii
AAAGACCTGCAAAACACAGACCTCTATGGAAAGATTGAAAAAAACAGATTATGCAAATGAAGGAGGAGAAGACTAATAGAGACTATGATAATATTTTCAAATATATAAAAGCAACTGTGAAGAAGCAGACCATTGAATTGCTGGTGTTGTGTGCAAGTAAGGGTTTAAGTAGACAACAGGAAGTACCAGATCAGACATTAGAGAAACATCTCTTTGGGTTTCTTCTTCCCTTCTAAGAAAAAAAACCCCAAACATTAGAATGGGTTCCTGCAGAGTTTGTAGTTTCTCTGTCTTTGAATGCCTGGAAGAACAGGCCTCAGAACAGGAGGATAATTACATAACCTTCCAATGTCCCACCCTTCTCCATGATTTTATGCTACTATATAACAACAGGTTGCATCATAAGACACAGACTCTAAATTTAGACCCACAAGCAGGTAGAATGAGATTATGTTCTGAACTCTAGCTGTGATGTGTGCAGTGGGAAAGGCAG
>NW_024503849.1:0-492 GCF_017590055.1 Onychostruthus taczanowskii
TAAAAATTGGGTTAAAAATTTGAATTTTGGAGAGAATTGGGGGGTTTTATGGAAATTTGGGGAAGGGGGCGTGGTTTGGCGGGAAGTGGGCGTGGTTTATGGGGAAATGGGCGTGGCTTAAAGGGGCGTGGCCGAGATGGGAAAACGCCTTGAAAATTTAAAGAAACACCCAAAATTTGGTTAAAAAATGATAAAATATTCAAATTTTTGAGGAAATTTGGGGCGGGGGGAGGGGAAAGGGGCGTGGCCAAGTGGGCGTGGCCTCCGGATGACCCCGCCCCCCGAAATTTGGGATTTTTGGAGGCATTTTTGTTGTTTTCCACAAGGGGGCGCCCCAGGAGAGAAAATTCGGGGCGAATTCAGCGATTTTTGGGTTAAAAAAGGGGGAGGGGCCAATTATGCAAATGAGGGGAGCGTGGGAAAATGAGGTTTGGGGGAGAAACGGCGAATTTGGAGATTTTTGGTCCAAAATTTGGGGGTTTTGACCCAAAA
>NW_024503850.1:0-492 GCF_017590055.1 Onychostruthus taczanowskii
GTCACATACCATTGATGAAGTCCTGCTCCTCGGGGGTCAGGATGGTGGCCAGGTGCCCCCCGTAGTGCCTGCACTGGCTCTCTGCATCCTCCCAGCTCCTCCGGGTGGAGAAGTGCCTGTAGCAGGCGCCCTGGAAGCTGTCCCAGCCGGGGCTGCACCTCCGCAGGGCTGAGCCCAGCAGGGGAGAGAGGAGAGGGTCAGCACGGAGCCCAGCTCACCCCAAGCTCCGATTGCCCCTTGTTTGTGTCTCAGCAGCTGAGGCAGAGCAGATTGTGGCCAGGCTGGCCCCAGGGCACTCACGTCTCTCACAGCTGCTGCCTCCGTAGCCAGGCAGGCACAGGCAGGTGAGCTGGGCGCCGTCCTCCACGCAGGTCCCTCCGTTCAGGCAGGGGTTGGGGACACAGCCACCTGCAAGGCACAGCAGCTCCTCAGTGCCCAGCAGCACCACAGCCTCGTGGGGATTCTCGGTTCAGTCCAAGAAAGAACAGAGAT
>NW_024503851.1:0-492 GCF_017590055.1 Onychostruthus taczanowskii
AAAAAGGGGGAAAAATTAAAAAAAAAATAGTGGGGGAAAATCCGGGGAAAAAACGGGGAAAGGAGCTTGGGAATTCCGGGGAAAACCCTAAAAAATCCGGGGAAAATCCTAATAAATCCGGGAAAAATCCGGGAAAAATCCTAAAAAATCCGGGGAAAAAAGGGAAAAAATCCGGGAAAAAAAGGGGAAAAATCCGGGAAAAAAAGGGGAAAATCGGGGAAAAATCCTTAAAAAATCCGGGAAAAAAAGGGGAAAATCTGGGGAAAATCCAAAAAAAAATCCGGGAAAAAAAGGGAAAAAATCCGGGGAAAAAAGGAGAAAATCAGGGAAAAATCCTAAAAAAATCCGGGAAAAATCCTAAAAAAAAATCCGGGAAAAATCCTAAAAAAGCATGGAAAAAAAGGGGAAAATCTGGGGAAAATCCAAAAAAAATCCGGGAAAAAAAAGGGAAAAAATCCGGGGAAGAAAGGGGAAAATCAGGGAAAAATCCTA
>NW_024503852.1:0-492 GCF_017590055.1 Onychostruthus taczanowskii
GCAGGATGGCCGTGTCCTGGCTCCCAGGGGTTAACTCTGGCTGCTCCTGGCCGAGGCAGCTGTGAAAACAGCTCCAGCTCCAAGTCAAACACGGCCGAGCGGCCGCGAGGATCCAGCGCCACAACAATGGCCGGAGCCGAGCGCTGGCACGGAATCAAACGCCCCGAAATTCCTTCCGCCAGCCCCGGCAGCTCCTTATCAACAGCACAAGTGATTAACCGGGAGAGCTCCGGCCTCCTGCTGCCAAGGAGCCTCCTGCCTGGGACAGCCACAGCCAGCCCTGCTCCCAAACCCCCCACAGCCCCCCAAATCCACCCCGCGGCTCACCCTGCTGATCCCACAGCCCAGCTCCCTGAGACAGCACCCCTGGGTTTTAAGCCCAGCCAAAGCAAAGGAGCCCTCAGCTCCACCTGCTCTCAAGCACCCCGAGGAAGATCCCCAAATATCCTAATTTGGGGGAGAAATCCCAGTGGACACCCAGCCCTTGCTGGG
>NW_024503853.1:0-492 GCF_017590055.1 Onychostruthus taczanowskii
AAAAAAAAAAAAGCCTTAAAATTGTTAAAATGTCGCCCCAAAAATAATTTTAAAATCATCCCAAAAATACCGAAAAAATTTAAATAAATCCCAAAAAATCCCCCCCCCAAATCCCAAAAATTCTTACCTAAAATCCCCAAAAAAATGAAAAAGAAATGCCCCAAAAATTGTCCCAAAAATCCTCCCAAAAATCCCCCAAAATAAAGAAAAAATCTCCCAAATATCTCCCAAAAAATCCCCCAAAATTATCACAAAAATCCCCCAAAATTCTCCCAAAATTCCCCCCCAAGAATTCCCCAATTTTTCCCAAAATCTTCCCAAAAATTTCTCCCAAATAATAAAATAAATCCCCAAAATTTTTAAAAAATCCCTAAAGATCCCCCCCCAAAAAAACCCCAAAATTCTGCAAAAAAAATCCCCTAAAATCTCCCAAAATCTCCCAAAATTTCTCCCAAAAAATCTCTTAAAAACCCCCAAAAAATCCCCCCAAAA
>NW_024503854.1:0-199 GCF_017590055.1 Onychostruthus taczanowskii
GGAGGAAATGGGGAAATTTGGGAAAAATGGGGAAAATTCGGGGGATTTGGGAGATTTTTGGGAGGGAAATGGGGGAATTTGGGGAAAATGGGGAAAATTGGGGAAATTTGGGAAAAAATGGGGGAGAAAATGGGGAAATTTGGGGGGAAATTTGGGAGGAAATGGGGAAATTTGGGGGAAAATGGGGGAAGTAATGGGG
>NW_024503854.1:220-492 GCF_017590055.1 Onychostruthus taczanowskii
GGGGTGGTGGGAGACTGGGGGAGAACTTGGGGGGAAATGGGGAATTTGGGAAATTGGGAGAATTTTGGGGGAAATTTTGGAGGAAATCGGGGAGAAAATGGGGAATTTGGGGGAATTTTGGGAAAATTGGGGGAATTTGGGGGAAAATTGGGGAGAAAATGGAGAAATCAGGGGAATTTTCATGGAATTTTAGGAAAATTGGGAGGAATTGGGGGAATTTTGGAGAATTCTGGGGGGAAAATTGGGGGAAATTTGAGAAATTTGGGAAAATT
>NW_024503855.1:0-492 GCF_017590055.1 Onychostruthus taczanowskii
CCCAAACCCCCCCAAAAATCCCCCAAAGTGTCTCAAGACTCCCTGAAATCTCCCAAAATCCCCCCAAAATGTCCCCAAATGCCCTAAAACCTCACCCAAAACCCCCCAAAACCTCCCCAAAAATCCTCAAAATCCCCCCAAAATCCCCAAAAATGTCCCAAAATCCTCTGAAACCTCCCCAAATCCCCCCAAAACCCGTCCAAAATCACCCCAAAATGTCTCAAAAATCCCCAAAAGTCCCAAAATCCCCAAAAATCCCCCAAAAGTCCCAAAAATCTCCCAAAACCTTCCCCCAAATCCCAAAAAAAACCCTAAAACATCCCAAAATCCCCCAAACATCCCCCAAAAATCCCCCCAAAAGGTCCCAAAATCCTCTGGAATCTCCCCAAATCCCCACAAAACCCCTCAAAAATCCCCCAAAATGTCTCAAAAAACCCCCCAAACCCCCCAAAGATCCCAAAAATCCCCCCCAAAAGTCCCAAAATCCTCAAA
>NW_024503856.1:0-492 GCF_017590055.1 Onychostruthus taczanowskii
CCCATTTCCCCCCATTTCCCCCATTTTATTTTTCATTTTTCCCCATTTTTGCCATTTCCCCCCATTTTTTTTTAATTTTTCCCCATTTTTGGGGGTTTTTTCCCCATTTTTCCCATTTCCCCCCATTTCCCCCCATTTCTCCCCCTCTCACCTTCCCCCTCCGCGCTCCCCTCCGCGCCGCCGGAGCTGTGGGCAGATTTCGGGGGGGTCACGTGGGGGTCACCCCGAGGCCACGCCCCCAGACCCCCCCGTTCCCTTCCAGAACCTTCCTCCTCCTCCTCCTCCTCCTCCTCGTCGGCCGCGGCCGCCAGGGCCTGCAGGCGCCGGCTAAGCTCCGCCTCCTCGGGCTCAGGCTCCGCCCCCCGCGGCCGCCGCCCCTCCTTCCGCCGCTCGCGCTTCCGCCGGGACCCCTGGGGGTAATTAGCCCTCGTTATGCAAATGAGCTCTTCGTTAGCCGCTCGGTCGGCGCCCGGAGTAACGGAGCCAGGCCGG
>NW_024503857.1:0-4504 GCF_017590055.1 Onychostruthus taczanowskii
AAAGTGGTGAAGTTCACCCCAAAATCCACCCCCAAACCCAGCGGTTTCACCCCAAAAATCCACCCCCAAACCTGGCAAAATTCACCCCAAAATCCGCCCCCAAATCTGGCAAATTTCAGCCCAAAATCCACCCCCAAATCTGGCAAATTCCAGCCCAAAATCCACCCCCAAATCTGGTGGTTTCACCCCAAAACCCGACCCCAAACCTGGCGGTTTCACCCCAAAATCCGCCCCCAAATCTGGCCAATTCCAACCCAAAATCCACCCCCAAACCTGGCGGTTTCACCCCAAAATCCGCCCCCAAATCTGGCAAATTCCAGCCCAAAATCCGCCCCCAAAACGGCCAATTCCGCCCTAAAATCCACCCTCAAATCGGGCACTTTCACCTCCAAAATCTGCCCCCAAATCCGCCCCCAAACTCAGCGGTTTCACCCCCAAATCCACCCCAAAAGCAGCAGCTTTCACCCCAAAATCCAGCCCCGCTTGTTTGACCCCAAAAAGGACATTTTTACCCCAAAATCCGCCCTCAGAGCGGGCGTTTTCATCCCAAAATCCACCTGCAAACTGAGCGTTTTCACCCTAAAAACAACCCCCAAACTGGGCGTTTTCAACCTAAAAACCGCCCCCCAAATCCGCCATTTCTACCCCAAAATCCACCCTGAAATTGGGGGTTTTCACCCCAAAATCCACCCCCAAGTTGGGCGTTTTTCACCCAAAAATCCACCCCCAAATGGGAAATTTTCAACCCCAAGTCCGACCCCAAAATGGGAATTTTTACCCCAAAATTGGGAATTTTCGCCCCCAAAGTCCAACCCCAAAATTGGGAATTTTCACCCCCAAAGTCCAACCCCAAAATGGGAATTTTTACCCCAAAATTGGGAATTTTCACCCCCAAAGTCCAACCCCAAAATGGGAATTTTTACCCCAAAATGGGAATTTTCACCCCAAATTCTGCCCCAAAATCCACCCCTCAAATCGAGCGTTTTCACCCCAAACTCCACCCAACATTCCTCCCCCAAAATGGGAATTTTCACCCCAAAATGGGAATTTTTACTCTTTAAACTTTCACCCCAAAATCCAACTTTCCGTGCCAAAATCCACCCTTCGAACCGAGCATTTCCCCCCAAATCCTGCCCCAAAATTCCGGTTTTTTACCCCAAAATTGACTTTTTTTCACCTTCCCCGTGCGCCCAACCCCGGGGGGGGGGCAGGGACCCCAAATCCCCCCCAAATGTCCCCAAATTTCCCCCCGGCCCCTCCCCCCGATGCTCACCCCGCACGAGGCCACCGCGGTCACCCCACGGGTGCCACGCCCGGTGCCACCTGCAATGGGCACAGGTCAGGCCCCAGGGCCACCCAAAAACGGCCGATTTCACCCCAAAATCCAGCCCAGGAACGGGAGAAGTCACCCCGAAATCCACCCCGGAACTCCGAACTTCAGCACCGAAATCCGACCCAAAAATGGGGATTTTAAACCCAAATTCCACCCCAAAAATGGGGATTTTTAAGGGGGGGGGGCAGGGACCCCAAATCCCCCCGAAATGTCCCCAAATTTCCCCGCGTCCCCTCCCCCCGATGCTCACCCCGCACGAGGCCACCGCGGTCACCCCACGGGTGCCACGCCCGGTGCCACCTGCAATGGGCACAGGTCAGGCCCCAGGGCCACCCAAAAACGGCCGATTTCACCCCAAAATCCAGCCCAGGAACGGGAGAAGTCACCCCGAAATCCACCCCGGAACTCCGAACTTCAGCACCGAAATCCGACCCAAAAATGGGGATTTTTAACCCAAATTCCACCCCAAAAGTGGGGATTTTTAACCCAAATTCCACCCCAGAAATGGGAATTTTAAACCCAAATTCCACCCCAAAAATGGGAATTTTTAACCCAAATTCCAACCCAGAAATGGGAATTTTTAACTCAAATTCCACCCCAAAAATGGGAATTTTTAACCAGAATTCCACCCCAAAAATGGGGATTTTTACCCCAAATTCCACCCCAAAAATGGGAATTTTTAACCAGAATTCCACCCCAAAAATGGGGATTTTTACCCCAAAAATGGGAATTTTTAACCCAAATTCCACCCCAAAAATGGGGATTTTTANCCGCCGCCGCCCCTCCCCCGTACTGGTTCCCAGTTTGCGCCGCGTACTGGGAGGCCTCTCCGGCCGCCCCTCCCCCTCCCGCCGTCCCGGTTTGGAAGTGGGCGGCGTACTGGGCGTACTGGGAGGCGTCGCCGGCGCCGCCGTACTGGGAGCCGTCGGCGCCGCCGTACTGGGAGTACTGGGAGTACTGGGAGGCCAGCTGGGTGTACTGGTACTGGTACTGCGCCGCCGCCGCCGCCGCCGCCGCCGTGCCGAACTGGGACGAAGCGGAGCCGTACTGGGAGGAGGCGGGGCTGTACTGGGAGGAGGAGGAGGGGTTATACTGGGAGGAAGAGGAGGAGGAGGAGTACTGGGAGTACTGGGCCATGCGGGCGGCCATGCTGGGGGTGATGGCGAAAGGGGAGGGGCTTCTGGGAGCGGCGCCGCCCCCTCCCAGGGAAGCTCCGCCCCTCCCGTGGTAGCAGCAGCCGCGGTGGCCGCAGGGGCTGACGCGATTGGTCGCCACCGAGGCCGCGCCCACGTTGCCGTGGAAACGGTGCAGGCAAGCTCCGCCTCCTAAGCGGGCGGAGCAGCCGAGCCCCGCCCCCAGGTTGCCGTGGAAACGGTGCAGGCAGGAACCGCCCCCGCCCAGGCGGGGCCACGCCCCTCCGGACACGCCCCCTCGGAGGAAAGGGGAGGAGGGGGAGCGGGGGCTCCACCCCCCGCGCGTGGGCGTGGCCAGGAAGGGCGCGGCCGCCCGCTGGAAGGAGGCGGAGCCCGGGCTGCGGGCGGCCAATAGGGGGAAGGGGCCGCCGCCCCGCCCGGCCACGCCCCGGGTAGGTGGCACCCTTGGGGACACGGGGGACAGGGACAGCTTGGGGACCTGCGGGGACACACACGGGGGGCCAGGGGACACGGGGACAGCTTGGGGACAGGGGACACTGATGGCACTGACTCTTGGGGACACTTGGGGACACGGGGACAGGGGTTGGTGACACCTTGGGGACACAGGGGACACCCTCACGGACACGGGAGAGGGATGGGATGGACCTTTGGGGACACTGGACACACATGGGTGACAGCCTGGGGACAGGGGTGGGTGGCACCTTGGGGACACGGGACACTGATGGCAGTGACCCTGGGGGACACGGGACACCCTTGGGGACAAGGGTGGGGACACTGGACCCTAATGAGGGGACACCTGGGGACATGGGACAGGGGTGGGTGACACCCTGGGGACACTGGACGCTGATGGGAGTGACCCTTGGGGACACTTGGGGACACAGGACAGGGGTGGGTGGCACCTTGGGGACACTGGACCCTAATGAGGGGACACCTGGGGACATGGGACACGGTGGGTGTGGCCCTTGGGGACACTTGGGGACACCCTTGGGGACACGGGACAGGGGTGGGTGGCACCTCGGGGACACAGGACACACATGGGTGACAACTTGGGGACATGGGCACAGGGGTGGGTGACACCCTGGGGACACTGGACCCTAATGAGGGGACACCTGGGACATGGGACAGGGGTGGGTGGCACCTTGGGGACAGGGGACACTGATGGCAGTGACCCTTGGGGACATGGGACACCCTTGGGGACAGGGGTGGGTGGCACCCTGGGGACACAAGATGTTAATTAGGGGACACTTGAGGACATGGGACACTGATGGCAGTGTCCCTTGGGGACACAGGGACCCTAATGAGGGGACACCTGGGGACATGGGACATGGGTGGGTGACACCCTGGGGACACGGGACACTGATGGCACTGACCCTTGGGGACACCCTCGGGGACACAGGACAGGGGTGGGTGGCACCTCGGGGACACAGGACACTGATGGCAGTGACCCTCGGGGACACCCTTGGGGACAAGGGTGGGTGGCACCCTGGGGACACAAGACGTTAATTAGGGGACACTTGGGGACACTGGGCAGGGGTGGGTGACACCCTGGGGACACGGGACACTGATGGCACTGACCCTTGGGGACACTTGGGGACACCCTCAGGGACACGGGACAAGGGTGGGTGGCACCTTGGGGACACAGGGACCCTAATGAGGGGACACCTTGGGGACACTGGACACTGATGGCAGTGACCCTCGGGGACACCCTTGGGGACACAAGATGTTAATTAGGGGACACTTGGGGACACTGGGCAGGGGTGGGCGGGGCCTTGGGGACACTGGACCCTAATGAGGGGACACCTGGGGACATGGGACACGGTGGGTGTGGCCCTTGGGGACACTTGGGGACACCCTTGGGGACAGGGGACAGGGGTGGGTGACACCCTGGGGACACAGGGACCCTAATGAGGGGACACCTGGGGACATGGGACAGGGTGGGTGACACCCTGGGGACACTGGACACTGATGGCACTGACCCTTGGGGACACTTGGGGAGACCCTCAGGGACACGGGGCAA
>NW_024503857.1:6519-7885 GCF_017590055.1 Onychostruthus taczanowskii
CCCTGGGGACACAAGATGTTAATTAGGGGACACTTGGGGACACTGGGCAGGAGTGGGCGGGGCCTTGGGGACACCTGGGGACACTGGGCAGGGGTGGGCGGGGCCTTGGGGACCCCAAACCGGGACCCTATTGGACATCGTGCTGGGTCACGTGACCGGGGCCTTGGGGACACTGGGCAGGAGTGGGCGGGGCCTTGGGGACACCTGGGGACACTGGGCAGGGGTGGGCGGGGCCTTGGGGACCCCAAACCGGGACCCTATTGGACATCGGGCTGGGTCACGTGACCCCGCGGGGACGCCAACAGAAGAGAACGGGGGCGTGGCCTCGGCAGGAATGGGCGGGGCTTAATAAAAACAGGCGGGGCTTCTGCTAACAAGCTCGGGGGCGTGGCTTAGGCTTGCCCAATAAGATTGGATGAGTGTGGTCTCAGCTTGGGGGCGTGGCCAGATGATGGTAAAAGTAGGCGGGGCCTCGTTTGGAAATCAAATGGGGCGGGGCCTAATGGTAAGAGGGAAATTCACCCAACCCGTGCAGGGGGCGGGGCCTCACCTGATGGGCGGGGCCTAGAGGAGGGAAATCACCCAATCCACATGAGGGGGGGTGGCCTGGTGGAGTGGGCGGGGCCTAATTCTAGCAAGGTAATACATCCAATCCACATGGGAGGCGGGGCCTAATTTTAGGAAAAGCATTCACCCAATTGTCGTGAGGGGGCGTGGCCTAACCCAGTGGGCGTGGCCTAATTTGGGGTAGGGGATTAATCTGTATGGAGTGGGCGGGGCCTCATTTTAACAAAGGGAATTCATCCAATCCCTGGGGAGGGGGGCGGGGCCTAATCTCGGGGCAGGGAACCCAGCCAATGGGTGTGAGGGGGCGTGGCCTCACCCGGTGGGTGTGGCCTAATTTGGGGCAGGGGATTAATCTGCCTGGAGGGGGCGGGGCCTCGTTTTAATGAAGGGAATACATCCAATCCCTGAAGGGGCGGGGCCTGATCTCCGGGCAGGGAGCCCAGCCAATGGGCGTGAGGGGGCGGGGCCTCACCCGGTAGGCGTGGCCTAATTTGGGGTAGGGAATTACTCTGCCTGGAGGGGGCGGGGCCTCATTTTAACAAAGGGAATTAATCCAATCCCTGAAGGGGCGGGGCCTGATCTCGGGGCAGGGAATCCAGCCAATGGGTGTGAGGGGGCGTGGCCTCACCTGGTGGGCGTGGTCTAATCTGGGGCAGGGGATTAATCTGCCTGGAGGGGCGGGGCCTCGTTTTAATGAAGCAAATTAATCCAATCCCTGAAGGGGCGGGGCCTGATCTCGGGGCAGGGAACCCAACCAATCAGCGCGAGGGGGGCGGGGCCTCACCCGGTGGGCGGGGGC
>NW_024503857.1:8519-10975 GCF_017590055.1 Onychostruthus taczanowskii
GTGTGGTCTCAGCTTGGGGGCGTGGCCAGATGATGGTAAAAGTAGGCGGGGCCTCGTTTGGAAATCAAATGGGGCGGGGCCTAATGGTAAGAGGGAAATTCACCCAACCCGTGCAGGGGGCGGGGCCTCACCTGATGGGCGGGGCCCAGGGGAGGGAAACCACCCAATCCACATGAGGGGGCGTGGCCTGGTGGAGTGGGCGGGGCCTAATTCTAGGGAGGTAATACATCCAATCCACATGGGGGGCGGGGCCTAATTTTAGGAAAGGCATTCACCCAATTGTCGTGAGGGGGCGTGGCCTAACCCAGTGGGCGTGGCCTAATTTGGGGTAGGGGATTAATCTGTATGGAGTGGGCGGGGCCTCATTTTAACAAAGGGAATTCATCCAATCCCTGGGGAGGGGGGCGGGGCCTAATCTCGGGGCAGGGAACCCAGCCAATGGGTGTGAGGGGGCGTGGCCTCACCCGGTGGGTGTGGCCTAATTTGGGGCAGGGGATTAATCTGCCTGGAGGGGGCGGGGCCTCGTTTTAATGAAGGGAATACATCCAATCCCTGAAGGGGCGGGGCCTGATCTCGGGGCAGGGAATCCAGCCAATGGGTGTGAGGGGGCGTGGCCTCACCTGGTGGGCGTGGTCTAATCTGGGGCAGGGGATTAATCTGCCTGGAGGGGGCGGGGCCTCGTTTTAATGAAGGGAATACATCCAATCCCTGAAGGGGCGGGGCCTGATCTCCGGGCAGGGAGCCCAGCCAATGGGCGTGAGGGGGCGGGGCCTCACCCGGTAGGCGTGGCCTAATTTGGGGTAGGGAATTACTCTGCCTGGAGGGGGCGGGGCCTCATTTTAACAAAGGGAATTAATCCAATCCCTGAAGGGGCGGGGCCTGATCTCGGGGCAGGGAACCCAACCAATCAGCGCGAGGGGGGCGGGGCCTCACCCGGTGGGCGGGGCCGGCGAGGGCGGCCCGGAGTCGGAGTCGGAGTCGGAGGAGTCGGAGTCGGAGTCGGACGAGGAGGAGGAGGAGGAGGAGGAAGAGGAGGAGGACGAGGACGACGACGACGAGCTCTTGGCGGTGACGTCAGCGGTGACATCAGCCACCACAACGGTACTGGGAGCACTGGGAGGTGCAGCACTGGTGGAACTGGGAGCACTGGGAGCACTGGGAGCCACTACCACGGTGGAACTGGTAATACTGGGAGCACTGGGAGCCGCTGCCATGGTGGAACTGGTCATACTGGGAGCCGCAGTCATGGTCGTACTGGGAGCACTGGGAGCCGCCACACTGGTACTGGGAGCACTGGGAGCTGTTGCCATAGTTGTACTGGTCATACTGGGAGCACTGGGAACGCTCTGAGGTGCGCCACTGGTGACACTGGTGACCCTGGGAGCCGCCACAACGCTACTGGGAGCACTGGGAGCCGCAGCACTGGTGGAACTGGGAGCACTGGGAGCGCTGGGAGCTGCGGCCGTGCCCGTACTGGTCATACTGGGAGCACTGGGAGCCGCTGGAATGGTGACACTGGGAGCCGGACCGGTGACACTGGGAGCCGCAGCCACGCTCATACTGGTGACACTGGGAGCACTGGTGACACTGGGAGCCACACTGGTGACACTGGGAGCCGCAGCCACGATGGTACTGGGAGCACTGGGAGCGCCGGTACTGGTGACACTGGGAGCCGCAGGAACGGTGACACTGGTGACACTGGGAGCCACAGGAACGGTGACACCGGTGGCACTGGTGGCCGCAGCACTGCTCAAACTGGTCAGACTGGCAGCGGCCGCACTGGTGGCACTGGTGGCACTGGTGACACTGTGAGCGGTGGCACTGGTGGCACTGGTGGCCCTCTGAGCGCTGCTGACACCGCTGGCGCTGGCAGCCACGGTGACACTGCCGGGACTGGTGACACCGGCGGCTCTGGCTGGACTGGTGACACTGGGAGCCGTGACACTGGTGACACTGGAAATGGTGACACCAGGGGTGGCTCTGGTGACACCGGCCGTGACGGTGACACCGGCCGCCTTGGCGACAGCGTTACTGGTCCCACTGCTCACACTGGTGACACCGGCGGCCTTGGTGACATCCAGGTTGCCCTTGGTGACATCCAGGTTGCCCTTGGTGACATCCAGGGCGGCCCTGGGGACAGCGGCCAGCGTGGCCCTGGCGCTGGCGTCGGCGCTGGCGCGGAGGATGGCGGCTCCCAGGGGGCTGACCCCGGCGGGGACGGCCTTGGTGACGCCGCCGGTGACGCCGCCGGCCCCCTTGGTGTCACCGTCGCTCGGCGCCGCCCCCGCGGCGACGACGGCGGCCTTGATGACATCGCCGGCGGCCTTGGTGACGCCCAGCCTGGGCGGGGCGGCCTTGGCGACGAGCGGCACCGGCGGCAGCGCCGAGGCGGCCACGGGCGACGATGGCAGGCTGAGGCGGGCGGCGGGCAGCAACGTCCCCAACGTGGCACCGGG
>NW_024503857.1:11150-18102 GCF_017590055.1 Onychostruthus taczanowskii
CGGAGGGAGCGGGATCGGCGGAGGGAGCGGGATCGGCGGCGGGAGCGGGATCGGCGGCGGGAGCGGGATCGGCGGATCGGCGAGCGGGAACGCCGGATTGGCGAGCGGGAACGCCGGATCGGGGAGCGGGATCGGCGAATCGGCGACCGGGATCGCCGGATTGGTGACCGGGAACGCCGGATTGGCGAGCGGGAACGCCGGATTGGTGACCGGGATCGGCGAATCGGCGACCGGGAACGCCGGATCGGGGAGCGGGAACGCCGGATCGGCGAGCGGGATCGCCGCAGCGTGGATCTCGAGCGCCGCCGCGACCTCGACCGCGACCTGGAGCGGCCCCACCGCCGGGAGCGGGATCTCCGGCGGGAAGCGGCGGCGGCGGCGTCCCCAGGGTGGCCGAGCGCGGGGACGGCCGCGAGGGCGCGGGGGACGATTTGGGGACAGAGGCGGGCGCGGCTTTGGGCTCGGGGGACGGTGACATTTTGGGGACAGAGCCGGGCGTGGCTTTGGGCTCGGCGGGCGGCGCCGGAGATTTGGGGACGTTCGGGGACGGCGGCGCCGCCTTGGGGGTCACCTCCACCTTGGGGACGGTCGGGGACGCGGCCTTGGCGACGGGACGGGACGGCGACGCCGGCGGTTTGGCGTCGCCGTTGGGCACCTTGGTGTCGCTCAAAGCCACCTTGGTGTCACTCAAAGCCGCCTTGGTGTCACCTGGGGCTGGTTTGGTGTCACCAGGGGACGCTTTGGTGTCACCTGGGGACGCTTTGGTGGCGCCCGGTGACGTCCCCGCCGTCCCCTCGGCCGGCTTCTCCTCAGCCGTCCCCTCGGGGGTGGCCTTGGTGGCCTCAGGGGTGGCCTTGGTGACCTCGGGGGTGGCCTTGGTGACCTCGGGGGTGGCCTTGGTGGCTTCAGGGGTGCCCTTGGTGGCTTCAGGGGTGGCCTTGGTGGCCGCCGCCCCCCCCTCGGTGCCGGGCGGTGCCGGCTGTGGGGGGAGGGGCTGAGCCCCCCCTATGGGGACCCATTTGGAGGCCGCCGCCCCTCCCGGTGTCACCCCCGGTGCCACCCCCGGTGTCACCCCCGGGTGCAGCTCGGCCAGCGGGACCCACTTGGGGCGGGCGGGGCCGGGGGAGGCGACTTTGGTGCCACCGAGCGGGGGAGGGGGCNGCGTGGGGGGAGGGGCTTACCGCTTGCGTTTCTTCTCCTTGGCCTTGTGCTTGGCCTTGGGGCTGGGCGAGCTGGGGGAGGGGCGGTGACGTCAGCGGGGAGGCCACGCCCACCGCGGGACCACGCCCAACGCGAGGCCACGCCCACCAACCCGCCTGCCCCTCCCCTTCCTTACCGGTGCTTTCGCTTCTTAGCCTCGGATTCAGACCTGGAGGAGGGGAGAAGAAATGGGTGGGGTTTAGCGAGGCCACGCCCCTTATTTAAATTAGACCACGCCCCCTTTTTGAGACTCGGGTGCTGCCTCCAAAGACCACGCCCACTCTCATTTGCTCGTTGGGCACGCCCATTTTTAATCTGGCATGTGAGTGCTGCCCCCTGGTGGCCACACACTCTGGGGGCCACGCCCCCTGGGCTGCCTGGCCACGCCCCCTGTGCCACCTGGCCACGCCCCCTCGGCTGCCTGGCCACGCCCCTTGATCTACCTGGCCACGCCCCCTGGGCTGTCTGGCCACGCCCCTTGATCTACCTGGCCACGCCCCCTGGGCTGTCTGGCCACGCCCCCTGAGCCACCTGGCCACGCCCCCTCGGCTGCCTGGCCACGCCCCTTGATCTACCTGGCCACGCCCCCTGGGCTGTCTGGCCACGCCCCTTGATCTACCTGGCCACGCCCCCTGGGCTGTCTGGCCACGCCCCCTGAGCCACCTGGCCACGCCCCCTCGGCTGCCTGGCCACGCCCCTTGATCTACCTGGCCACGCCCCCTGGGCTGTCTGGCCACGCCCCTTGATCTACCTGGCCACGCCCCCTGGGCTGTCTGGCCACGCCCCCTGAGCCACCTGGCCACGCCCCCTCGGCTGCCTGGCCACGCCCCTTGATCTACCTGGCCACGCCCCCTGGGCTGTCTGGCCACGCCCCTTGATCTACCTGGCCACGCCCCCTGGGCTGTCTGGCCACGCCCCCTGAGCCACCTGGCCACGCCCCCTCGGCTGCCTGGCCACGCCCCTTGATCTACCTGGCCACGCCCCCTGGGCTGTCTGGCCACGCCCCTTGATCTACCTGGCCACGCCCCCTGGGCTGTCTGGCCACGCCCCCTGAGCCACCTGGCCACGCCCCCTCGGCTGCCTGGCCACGCCCCTTGATCTACCTGGCCACGCCCCCTGGGCTGTCTGGCCACGCCCCTTGATCTACCTGGCCACGCCCCCTGGGCTGTCTGGCCACGCCCCTTGATCTACCTGGCCACGCCCCCTGGGCTGTCTGGCCACGCCCCCTGAGCCACCTGGCCACGCCCCCTCGGCTGTTTGGCCACGCCCCCTCACCTGTGCTTCTTCTTCTTGCTCTTCTTCCTCTCCCCGGAGCGGCTGGCGGACCTGGGGGGAGGGGAGACCCCAAAATCCCCAAAATTTCACCCAAATTCCAGCCAAAAATTCCCCAAATTCCTCAAATCCCGCCGGAAATCCCCAAAATCCCACCCAAAATCAACCCAAAAATCCACTCAAAATCTCCAAAATTCCACCCAAAATCCCCAAAATTCCCCAAATCCCACCGGAAATCCCCAAAATTCCACCCAAAATCCCACCTAAAATCCCCAAAATTCCACCCAAATTCCACCCAAATCCCACCCAAAATTTCACCCAAAATCCCCCCAAATTTCCCCCCAAATCCCCCCAAAAACCCCAAAATTCCCCCAAATCACCCTAAATCCTCCAAAATCCACCCCAAACCCCCCAAAATTCCCCCCAAATCCCCCCAAACCACCCCAAAATCCCCCAAGAAGCCCCAAATCTCCCCAAAATCCCCAAAATTCCCCAAATCCCGCCGGAAATCCCCAAAATTCCCCCCCAAATTCCCCACAATTCCCCTGAAATCCTCCAAAATCCACCCCAAACCCCCCGAAATTCCCCGGAAATCCTCCAAAATCCTCCAAAATTCCCCCCAAATCCCACAGAATTTGCCCCAAAACTCCCACAATTCCCAAATTCCCCAAAATTCCACTGAAATCCTCCAAAATTCACCCAAAACTCCCCCCAAATCCTCCAAAATCCTCCAAAATTCAGCCAAAATTCCCCCAAATCACCCCAAATGCTCCAAAATCCACCCCAAAATTCCCCAGAAATCCTTCAAAACTCACTCCAAAATTCCCAAAATCCAACCCAAATCCCCCAAAATTCCCCCAAATCCCTCAAAAATTCCTCCAAAATCCTCCAAAATTCAGCCAAAATTTCCCACAATCCCCCAAAATTCACCCCAAAATCCCCAAACTCCCCCAAAATACTCCAAAATGCGCCCAAAATTCCCCAAAATCCTCCAAAATGCACCCAAAATTCCCCTGAAATCCTCCAAAACTCACTCCAAAATTCCCAAAATCCACCCCAAATCCCCCAAAATTCGCCCCAAAAATCCCCAAATTTCCCCAAAATCCCTCCAAATCCCCACCTGCCCCGATCCTTCTTCTTCTTCTTCTTCTTCTGCTTGGGGGACGGCGAGCGCGAGCTCGACTGCTCGGGGGCAGCGCTGGGCACGGGAGATTGGGGAAATTTGGGAAATTTGGGGGGTTTTGGGGGGATTTTGGGGGGGATTTGGGGGATTTTAGGGGAGGTGAAAGGGATTTGGGGGGGATTTTGGGGGAGGTGAAAGGATTTGGGGGGGATTTTGGGGGAGGTGAAAGGATTTGGGGGAGATTTTGGGGGTTTTTGGGGGGATTTTGGGGGGGATTTGTTTTGGGCTAATTTTTTCGGGATTTTTTTGGGGATTTTCTGTGAGATTTTTTGTGATTTTTTTTTGGATTTTTGGTACCTGGGGGGCTCCTGGGGGGGCTCCTGGGGGGCATTTTTTAACCTTTTTTTTGCCGATTTTAACATTTTTTCGGGCTTTTTTTGGCAGTTTTTGGGCTAATTTTTTCGGGATTTTTTTTGGGGATTTTTTTAGGATCTTTTATGATTTTTTTTGGGATTTTTCGGTACCTGGGGGTCTCCTGGGGGGGCTCCTGGGGGGGCTCCCGGGGCCGCCGCGCGGGGTCGAAGGCGCTGCCGTCCACGTAGGCGTCGCTGATGCCGAAGGCGGCGCGCAGCCGCTCGTTCTTGCGCTCGTTAGCCTCGGCCAGCTGGTGCGTCTCCGTGCCCCTAATTAACGTCATTAACTAATTAACAACACCGCACAGCACCTAACAACCCCCACAACCCAAAACCCTCCCCGTTTCCACGCAGATCACCCCAAAAATTCTCAGTTTTTTGGCATAAAATTGATTTTTTTTTGTTGGAAACGCCCAAAAAATTCAATTTTTTCCCCAAAAAAATTTGGGGTTTTCACTTAAATCCCCTTTTTTCCCCAAAATTTCCTTAAAATCGTCCTAAAATTCCCTTTTTCCACCCAAATCATCCCAAAAATCTTTTTTTCCTTTCCCAAAATCCCTTTTTTTCCACCCAAATTACCTTAAAAATCCCATTTTCCTTCCCAAAAAATCATTTTTTCCACCCAAATCACCCCAAAAATTCACTTTTCCTTCCCAAAATTCCCTCTTTTCCCCCCCTAAACCCCCTTCCAGTTACCGTGGACTCATTAATGAGCATTAATTAAGCTAATTAATGACCTTACCTGGCCACTAATAACCCCAAAAATCCCCAATTTCCACTTAAATCACCCCAAAAATTCATTTTTCCCCCCAAAATTCCCTCTTTTCCCCCCCTAAACCCCCTTCCAGTTACCGTGGACTCATTAATGAGCACTAATTAAGCTAATTAACGACCTCACCTGCCCACTAATAACCCCAAAAAAAAACCAATTTCCATTCAAATCACCCCAAAAATCCCATTTCTCCCCCCAAAATTCCCTCTTTTTCCCCCCTAAACCCCCTTCCAGTTACCGGGGACTCATTAATGAGCACTAATTAAACTAATTAATGACTTTACCTGGCCACTAATAACGCCAAAAATCCCCAATTTCCACTTAAATCAGCCCAAAAATCCCTTTTATCCCCCCAAAATTCCCTCTTTTCTCCCCCTTAAACCCCCTTCCAGTTACCGTAGACTCATTAATGAGTACTAATTAAACTAATTGGACTAATTAACGACTTCACCTGCCCACTAAAAACCCCAAGAATCCCCAATTTCCACCCAAAAATCCCATTTTTCCCCCCAAAATTCCCTTTTTTCCCCCCCAGACCCCCTCCCAATTACCAGAGCTGGTTAAGGAGTGGCTAATTAACTAATTAAGCTAATTAATGACTTTACCTGGCCACTAATAACGCCAAAAATCCCCAATTTCCACTTAAATCAGCCCAAAAATCCCTTTTATCCCCCCAAAATTCCCTCTTTTTCCCCTCTAAACCCCCTTCCAGTTACCGGGGACTCATTAATGAGCACTAATTAAACTAATTAACGACCTAACCTGACCACTAAAAATCCCAAGAATCCCCAATTTCCACCCAAAAATCCCATTTTTCCCCCCAAAATTCCCTCTTTTCCCCCCCAAAACCCCCATCCAGTTACCAGGGACTCATTAATGAGGACTAATTAAGCTAATTTCCGACCTAACCTGCCCACTAATAACCCCAAAAATCCCCAATTTCCACTTAAATCGCCCCAAAAATCCCTTTTATCCCCCCAAAATTCCCTCTTTTCCCCCCCAAAACCCCCATCCAGTTACCAGGGACTCATTAATGAGGACTAATTAAGCTAATTTCCGACCTAACCTGCCCACTAATAACCCCAAAAATCCCCAATTTCCACCCAGAAATCCCATTTTTCCCCCCAAAATTCCCTTTTTTCCCCCCCAGACCCCCTCCCTATTACCAGAACCTCACGAAAAAGCAGCAATTAAGCTAATTAAGCTAATTAATGAACTCATGTGGGCACTAAAAAGCCAAAAAAATCCCCCATTTCCATTTAAATCACCCCAAAAACCCCAATTTTCCCCCCAAAATTCCCTTTTTCCCCCCCAGACCCCCTCCCAATTCCCGGAGCTCATTAAGCAGCGACTAATTACACTAATTAAGCTAATTAACAAACTCATATAAACACTAATAACCCCAAAAAAACCCCCAATTTCCATTTAAATCCCCCCAAAAACCCCATTTTTCCCCCCAAAATTCCCTTTTTCCCCCCCAGACCCCTCCCAGCAGCTCATTAAGGAGCGGCTAATTAAGCTAATTAAGCTAATGAACGACCTCACCCGGCCACTAACCATCCCAAAAACACCCCAATTTCCATTTAAATCACCCCAAAAACCCCAATTTTCCCCCCAAAATTCCCTTTTTCCCCCGACCCCCTCCCAGCAGCTCGTTAAGCAGTGGCTAATTAAGCTAATTAAGCTAATGAACGACCTCACCCGGCCACTAACCATCCCAAAAACACCCCAATTTCCATTTAAATCACCCCAAAAACGCCATTTTTCCCCCCAAAACTCCCATTTTTCCCCCCAAAATTCCCTTTTTCCCCCCCAGACCCCCTCCCAATTCCCAAAGCTCGTTAAGGAGTGGCTAATTAAGCTAATTAACGACCTCACCTGCCCACAAACCACCCCAAAAAAACCCCAATTTCCATTTAAATCACCCCAAAACTCCCATTTTTCCCCCCAAAATCCCCATTTTCCCCCCCCAGACCCCTCCCGGCAGCTCATTAAGCAGCGGCTAATTAAGCTAATTAAGCTAACGAAGCTAAGGAGGGCTCTCACGTGGGTTTCTGCTCGGGGTCCCCGGGCCCCTCGTCCTTCTCCAGCAGCATGGTGCGGAACGTGGCCACCTTGGCCTCGATCTCCTCGGCCGAGTAGCTGCCAAAAAACGGGGGGGGAGGGGTCAGG
>NW_024503858.1:0-491 GCF_017590055.1 Onychostruthus taczanowskii
TAATATATAATATTATAATATACATAATTGAAATTATGTAAAGGTCATGGGTCAGGCACAGGGACAAAGTGCTGCTCCTTCCCTTGGCTTTGGACTTTGGAGTGGCTGAGTTAAAATAATACAGAATTTATATATGTGTGTATATATATATATATATACACACACACACACATATATATATGTATGCGTATATATATGTATATATGTATATGAGTATATATATATATATAAAAATATATACTATTATTTTTATATCATGTATATAATAATTTTATTTTTATATTATATACCTATATAAATAATACATAATATTATAATATGCATAATTACAATTATGTAAAGGCCATAGGTCAGGCACAGGGACAAAGCCATTCCACTAGACCTCCAAAGTCCAGGAAGTCCTCCTCCAAATTTAAGGGAAGTAGCAGCATTGAGTTAAAATATTTATATATATATTATTAAAAATATATATATTAATATATATATATATA
>NW_024503859.1:0-491 GCF_017590055.1 Onychostruthus taczanowskii
TTTCCCCCGCAGCCGCCGCCTTTCCCGCGGAGCCGGAGCCGCTGGAGCCGCTTCCCGCCCTCCTGGGCGCCTTCCCCGGGCCGGCCCTGGGGCCCTTCCTGGAATTCCCGGAATTCCCGGAATTCCCGCTCTTCCCGGGCCCCCCCGAGCTGCTGGCCGAGCCCCCCGCCGGGGACCCCTCCCCCATCTCCAGCCTGGTGGGGTCCCACATGTTCCCGGGGGGGGAGGGCTGAGCGCCCCCAAAAACGGCCCCAAAAACGGCCCCAAAACTGCCCAAAATCCCCCTGGAAATCCTCACGAAATGGCCCAAAATCCGCCTGGAAATCCTCACAAAACTGCCCAAAATCCCCCTGGAAATCCTCACAAAATGGCCCAAAATCTGCCTCGAAATCCTCCCAAAATTGCCCAAAATCCCCCTGGAAATCCTCACGAAACGGCCCAAAATCCCACTCGAAATCCTCCCGAAATTGCCCAAAATCCCCCTGGAAATC
>NW_024503860.1:0-491 GCF_017590055.1 Onychostruthus taczanowskii
GTTTGGGGTCATGGGGAGGGGGTCTCATCAAGGTTTGGGGTCATCAGGGACGTGGGGATTGGGGTTTGGGGTCATTTGGGATGTGGGGAGGGGTTTCACCAGGGTTTGGGATCATGGGGTGGGGTCCCACCAGGGTTTGGGGTGACCAGGATGAATTTTGGGGCCGTTCCTTTGGGATTCTGGGGCCATTCTGGGTGATTTTTGGGGCCATTCTGGGTGATTTTTGGGGCCATTCTGGGTGATTTTTGGGGCCCTTTTTCAGTGATTTTGGGGCCATTCTGGGTGATTTTGGGCCCATTCTGGGTGATTTTTGGGGCCATTCTGGGTGATTTTTGGGGCCATTTTTGGGGCCGTTTTGGGTGATTTTTGGGCCCATTCTGGGTGATTTTTGGGCCCTTTTTCGGTGATTTGGGGCCGTTCCGGGCTCGGTACCTTCGGAGTGGTGGGAGAGGATGAGTGGGGCTACCAGGGAGAATTTTGGGGCCGTTCCT
>NW_024503861.1:0-491 GCF_017590055.1 Onychostruthus taczanowskii
AAATCAGTCTCAGGTACCACAACCCTCGCCCAAGTATTCACCACCTCCCCCCAGATTTTGGGAACCCCTCCCGATTTTGGGGATCCCCCTGATTTTGGGGACCCCCTTACCCCAAAATCGGCCAGGACCTCCCCCAGATTTTGGGGAGCCCCCCCATTTTGAGGATCTCCTCACCCTGAAATCAGTCTCAGGTACCACAACCCTCACCCAGGCATTCACCTCCCACAAAATTTTGGGGACCCCTCCTGATTTTGGGACCCGCCTGATTTTGGGGACCCCCTTACCCCAAAATCGATCAGGACCTCTCCCAGATTTTGGGGATCCCCCCGATTTTGGGGATCCCCTCACCCCAAAATCACTCTCAGGTCCCACAACCCTCCCCCAAGTATTCACAACCCTCCCCCGGGTATTCACCTCCCCCAAAAATTTGGGGACCCCACCCCGATTTTGGGACTTCCCCCGATTTTGGGGACTCCCTCACCCCAAAATCG
>NW_024503862.1:0-401 GCF_017590055.1 Onychostruthus taczanowskii
CCCCCATTTTTCCCCCATTTTTTACCATTTTTCCCCCTATTTTTCCACCCATTTTTCCCCCATTTTCCCCCGTATTTTCCCCATTTTTCCCTCATTTTTTCCCCATTTTTCTCCCATTTCCCCCCAATTTTTTACCATATTTACTCCATATTTTCCCTATTTTTCTCCCATTTTCCCCCATTTTTCCCCCATTTTTCTCCCATTTTCCCCCATTTTTCCCCCATTTTTCTCCCATTTTTCCCCCACTTTCCCCCTGTATTTTCCCCATTTTCCCCCATTTTTCCCCCAATTTTTTACCATACTTACTCCATTTTTTGTTATTTTTTTCCCATTTTGGGCCTTTTCCCCCGTATTTTCCTCATTTTCCCCCATATTTTTCCCATTTTTCCTCATTTTTCCCC
>NW_024503863.1:0-491 GCF_017590055.1 Onychostruthus taczanowskii
CAGCCACAGCGGCCATGAGTGACCGCTTGGACACTGAGTGACCACTCGGACGCTGAGTGAGCACTTGGACACTGAGCGACTGTTTAGCCTTGAGTGACCACTGGGCCTGAGTGACCACTGGCTCTGAGTGACCGCTTGGCCACTGACTGACTGCTAACCCTGAGTGACCGCTCAGATACAGAGTGACTGCTTAGCCTTGAGTGACCGCTGACCCTGAGTGACCACTGCCCCTGAGTGACCACTGACCCTGAGTGACCACTGACCCTGAGTGACCACTCTGTCCCCGAGTGACCTCTCAATTCAAGTGACCTCTCAGACACCGAGTGACCTCTGAGCCTCAAGTGACCGCTCAGGCCCTGAGTGACCAGTCAGATTCTGGGCCCAGGTGACCATTCGGCCACTGAGTGACCACTGGGCCTGGGTGACCGCTGGCTCTGAGTGACTGTTTGGCCACTGACTGACCACTAACCCTGAGTGACCGCTCAGATACA
>NW_024503864.1:0-491 GCF_017590055.1 Onychostruthus taczanowskii
TGGGGAAAAACTGGGGAAAAAATGGAGGTTTTGGGGTTCTGGAGCTCCGTGGAAGAGCTTTGAGGAGCGCTGGAGATGTTCTGGAGCTCCATGGAGGAGATCTGGGGAATTTTGTGGTTTTGGGGAGCTCCAAGGAACAGTTTGGGGACCTCGATGTCCCACAGGAGAAGGTTCTGTGCCCTTCTAGAACCTCCAGAACCTTCTCAGGAGCCATTTTTGCTCCTCAACCTTCTCCAAGAACCTCCTGGAGCTTTTTGGTGACCTCCCCACGCCCAGCGTTGGTTCTGGAGCTGGTTATGGGGCTGGGAATTTCCATGGGGTGAAGTTTGGGGACTTTGGGGACCTCGATGTCCCACGGCAGGAGATTTTATGTCCAAATAGGGTCTCCAGAACCTTCTCAGGAGCCATTTTTGCTCCTCAACCTTCTCCAAGAACCTCCTGGAGATCCTTGGTGACCTCTCCATGCCCAGCGTTGGTTCTGGAGGTGGTTA
>NW_024503865.1:0-491 GCF_017590055.1 Onychostruthus taczanowskii
TGTTAATCCCCATTGACTGAAAAGGTCGTTGACCCACTCTGGGGTTTTTTCTACTTTTAAGTCCTTCACAAGACCCTTCAGTTTCTGGATGTTGGTGTGGATGGATTCTCAGCGTGAAGAGAGATTGAAGCAACATATCCCTTTGAAGTCTTGGCAGCCGTGTCTGTGGGCAAACAGCAGGAAGTCAATCGCTGCTCGATTTTGGAGTGATGCATGTCTTGTGGTTTCTTCTTCCTTTAAGAGATCGCTCAGGGCAGCAGAAGTAGCATTAGCTTGCTTACTGAGCCAGCAGCCGAGGTGATTTATTTCACCTAGAGCCTTAGCTGCAGCTACCCATGGTAGGAATATAGAGACAGCTATCTTTTTTGGTTTGTTCCAATCGTATAATTTGGGATCGCAATTTTCATCAAATTCTGTGTAAGATCTTTTGTGGCGTTTTAATTCACTCTCCTTTTTCCAATTGCGTAACAAGGTGATATTTGGAGTGAGGG
>NW_024503866.1:0-491 GCF_017590055.1 Onychostruthus taczanowskii
AAAAATGGCCATTTCTTCCTCAAAAAATAAATATTTTTGAGTGAAAAAAACGCCATTTTTTGGTCAAAATCCCACCATTTCTAGCTCCAAAAAACGGCCATTTTTGGCTCAAAATCCATCATTTTTGGGCCTAAAAATGGCCATTTTCGAGCAAAAATCCACCATTTTTGGCTCAAAAACCGGCCATTTTTGGCTCAAAAATCCACCTTTCTTGAGTAAAAAAATGGCCATTTTTGAGTCAAAAAAATGTATTTTTGAGTCAAAAAGCCGCCATTTTTGGCTCAAAACCCCGCCATTTTTGAGTCAAAATCCACCATTTTTGAGCCAAAATCCACCATTTTTGGCTCAAAAATCCACCTTTCTTGAGTGAAAAAACCGCCATTTTTGAGTCAAAATCCGCCATTTTTGAGCCAAAAAATGGCCATTTTTGAGTCAAAATCCACCAATTTTGAGTCTAAAAATCCCCATTTTTTCGCTCAAAAACCGGCCAT
>NW_024503867.1:0-491 GCF_017590055.1 Onychostruthus taczanowskii
TTTGGGGTCCCCTGGGGGGTTTTGGGGTCATTTTTGGTCCCCTGGGGAAGTTTTGGGGTGCCCTAGGAGGGGTTTGGGGTCATTTGGGGGCAATTTGGGGTCCCTATTTGGGATTTTTGGGGTCCCTTTTGGGTCCCTTTTGGGGTTTTTATGGGGTCCCTGCGGGGTTTTTGTGATTTCTGAGTTCCGGGCTGGATTTTTGGGGTCCCTTTTGGGGTTTTTGGGTCCTTTTTGGGGTTTTTGGGGTCCCTGATGGTGTCCCCTGCCCAGGTGGGGATCCCGGCAGGGGGATTGGGGGTCTCTGGGGGGTTTTTATGGGGGTCCCTGGGGGGTTTTTATGGGGGTCCCTGGGGGTTGTTCACGTGGGGGGTTTTTAGGGGGGTCCCTGGGGGTTGTTCAAGGGGTCCCTTTGAGGTTTTGGGGATTTCTCTGTTCCGGGCTGGATTTTTGGGGTGGTTTTTAGTGTTTTTGGGGTCCCTTTTTTTGGTTTT
>NW_024503868.1:0-16241 GCF_017590055.1 Onychostruthus taczanowskii
AAGTAGAGGGGAAATCTCTACTTACGTTCCAGATGACTCAAAAAGTATCCAGAATAAGTTACGCCATAAGCAGTAAAAACTGCAGCAGCAAGTTGCTGAATCATTACAGCACAGTGTGCAAGTTTGTACACTGTGCTGCAACACTACAAAAAACAAGGCTCCTGTCAGCTGCCCACTGACAAATACCTCAGCCAGGAGGATGCTCCTCCTCTGAGCAAGCCTTAGGGCTGCTCTGACACTGAGGCCTTCCGTGCACCAAGGCAACCTTCTGATGTCACCATGACGACGTGGCAACCATGCCCTGACATCACAAAGCAAACGCTCCCTGTTGGTCTGTGAGTTTATGCAAAGCAATAACCAACCTTCCTTACAGCAAACACAAAATACCTTGGGAAGTTCTACTCTGCCACAAAGCAGCACAAATTCCCCTCCTGGGCCAAACCCTGTTGTTCAACGGACCCAGGAGTAACCCCATGAGTGCCCCAAGCACCTACAGCCTGTACCCCAACTGAGCACTCACATGGGACCCAAGCAAAGGAAACTACATCAAGAAAGTGGCCCACAGCACTGCACATGTGAGAAACGACTCTCACTTTTAACATTTTAAAGGTTTATTAAACCTTGACAAAGGACTGAACAAGTAAAAATTTTCAGCACTGGGAGTCTCTGTGACTTGCAACCACATCCTTATCTACAAAAGAGACACTCTTCCTTTGATACCCTTAGTCCCTCCCAAAGTTTGGTCAGTCAGCTCTTTCTCCGCTGTCCATTGCTGGAGATTACTTTCTTACATCTTGATTGGAGGTCAGGTGCTGTTATACCCCGCCAGGTGCTGTTGTTATACCCCGCCTCCTGGTCACAAGCCAGCCCTCCCCAAAAGCCCTGACTACCAAGGTTATTACAAGGGGGAGGGGAAAGAGGACTATGGGAGGATATATTATGATATCATCACTTTACATTTTAACATCTACATAATATCTACCTCTTAATTGTGAGAGCCAACTATACATTACTCATCTGTAACACACAGAGCCAGGAGAGAAGCCACTGTTGGCATAACAGCTGAAATAATTGCTAACAAATCTCCCCACATATTTGCTCATTTCTCGGTCATGCGCAGGGCTCCTGTGCATGTCCATCACTGCCTTTAGTCCCCTTTGGAAGCAGTCAAGCTGGCAGCATCTGCCCACCAGCAGCAGCTACTCCAAGCTGGGAATGTGACTGGAGGTGCTGATTTCCAGAGGCTTCTGTGTGCCAGGTGAAGGCAAGGCAGGAGCGGGTTGAACGGTGCTGGCGCTGCTGCTGCTCTGTGCCAGGGAGCCCCGGCTGGGCAGGGCACGGTGCCCACTGCGCTGCGGGCTCTTTCTCCTGCCACAGCTGGGCACACCTGGCAACAAGGCATGGCAGCTTGTGGGAAACCAAGGGCTTTGTGGGGCTGCACTGCTCTGCACACACTCAGGACCTGCAGCAAAGAGCTCTGGAGCCTAAAAAGATAAACCAGAGGGAAACAGCTGGAAAAGGTTTCATTTTGAACTTTCTTCCCTGCTCAACAGAAGTTGCCAAAAGGAAAGGTTACCAAGCAGGGCCTGATCCCTGCTGCCAGCTCAGGGTTAGAAGGAAAGCAATACTTTATTTCAGCACTGGGTGTATAGGGAATCACTTCCCTAACAGCTGCACACCCACCAATCTCACTAGTTTGCATCTGTGGAACTAAGAGACATTCAATACTTTGCTGAAACTCACAGGCTAAACATTACTCCAAATTATTTGACATATTTAAACCTCTTCTCAGAATTTATTGACATCAGAATAGGAGTATCCTGTAGGTCCCTGGTGGTCATTGCCACAGGTTCAGGAGGAGACCCATGCACAAAATAACTAAAAAGAAAACTGGGCTTGCAAAACCAATTTATTCCCTTAGTTACAGTAGCAAATAATACATACCAACCCCTGGATTCCCAAAAATCCACTGTACAGGAGAAGGAGCTGGAGCGTGGTGCTCGGCGGCAGGGACAGGTAGGCAGTGCACTTCCAGGACATCCCCTGGATCAAAACGGTGTGCATCTCATCCTTCTCACCCCTCCACCCTAGAAGCAGCCCTTCCATCTCTTGCTCAGGAGTGGAATTTTCCCCGTTACAGCATCAGCTCACACATGGCCGGCGTGTGAGATGAGGCCAGCATGGCTCACCATACTCCATGACTCCCTGCCAACAAGGGCTCCAGGATGCATTGTTCCCCTTTCAAAGCTGAACTGCCCACCCACTGACCAAGACATTGTTTCTCTTTCAAGGGTCAAATTCCCCCCCTTTAAACAATACACTTCTCTTCATTATCTTGTCAGTCTTCTCAAACATGGATCAAACACGGCAGAGCCTCAGATCTCGGGTTTCCTGCTGTCAGGATGACCCGAGTGTCCCTTTTTCCCAGCCCCATGGTCAAAGAAAGACTTGGAATTCTTCGGCTCTGGTCCACAAGATTGTTTATTATCTATTACCTGAAATATTTTTTCTCAGACTTGCAGAGGTCTGATCTGCAGGTCTGTCAAGGGCACACTGCCCTGCCCTGAGCTGCTGCTATCTCTTTATATTGAAACCTACATGTACTTTATTTACAGTTATTTTCCAATACCTATCACCTATGTTAGACTGTCTACTTCTACTCTAAACCAATCCAAAAGTGCCAGCATCACCCAGAACATGGAGGTTAGGAAGGAGAAAGAAGGACAGGAAACGCTCAAATTCCTCCATCTCGGGACTCCAAACCCCTTTTCTAAAAATCCCAAAATTCTACTTTTCACCCTGTGACAACTACTATTATGCTACTTCAACTTCTGTGACTTGTGATTCTTCATACAAGGTTCTTAATTTGCTCCAAGGGTTAAGATCGAAATCCCAAGTGTCTTTGGCTTCCTGCCAGGATCTCCGAGCCTCCTGCCAGGGGCTCGAGCCATCCAGGGCGCCCAGAGGGATGTCCTGGGTTCCGCCACTTGGACACGACTGCTGTTCCTGACACAGTCGTTCAAATTCTCCTCTGCTAGTCAAGAGCCTCCTGAAAACACTTTCTTCCTGTCATGGAATGACACTGGCACAGTTCCAGTGCCCCCATGAAAGGTGTATCCCCCAAAATGGTTACTGTGAGATGTGACCCGGGAACAGAACAAAGCAGGCTCTACTGTTCCTGACACAGTAATTTAGGAAATATCTCAATCTTCAAATTCTCCTCTGCTAGTCAAGAGCCTCCTAAAAACACTTTCTTCCCTTTCAATGCATTCCAGCTGCCATCTTAGCAGGACCACTGTGTTTATTCTGAAGGCCAAGATAGTCACTTGCACACATTAATCACTGCAATGGGGGAATAAATACAGGGTTCAGCACTGCCTCTTACAGCTAAAGGAATTCACAAGACTAAGCCCTATTTGTTACGATTAATGCCTCTCCTTCCTTTTCTGGGAATCAAACACAAGCATTTCATCTATACACCCTGCAAGTGCTCTTGCTGAGTGAAACCACATTGCTGTGTCAATAAAGCAGCTGGGACTCAGTTTCTTCATGAAGAGAAGGCCAATTCTTTATTCATATAACACATTTTTATATGATTTTCACAGCCCTCGTGTTTAACTCCAACTGCTGGTAGTTTCTTGCCACAGAATTTACTGCTTACAAGGTATTTTTCTGTGTAACAGAATTTACTGCTTACAAGGTATTTTTCTGTGTAACAGAATTTACTGCTTAGAAGGAATTACTGCTTAGAAGGTATGCTAAGATTCTCACTTTTACTCAGGTGTTTACATTTTTCCTTTGTGGACTCTCATGAGACAGATTTCTTGTGTATTACAGATGCGAACAATTTTCTTACCACAATAGCTTGTTGTGCTAACTGCAGTCATTCCTATGATTTTTCACATGGGAAGTTAGCTAGCTAGGAGACATAGAAGACATAACAAGCCAGCTGGTAATTCAGCAGAGCAAGGCCTGATTTTATAAGATCTTTCTAATACCCCTACCTGTGTGCAACACATGGTGACTTTCTTTCAGAAATTAATCAAGAAAACAGAGATTGCCTACTGAAATTATTCTGCTTTCTTCCAAATCAATTCACTACTCAAGCACAACCCTCAGGCACACGCCCGATTCCCTCTCTCCCAGCAGCTGAGAGTGGCATTGCACAGCGCTTGCTGTGCGCCAAAGAGCACAAAGCAGGCTGGCCTGGTGGCCCTGAATATTTCTGCAAAACACTCTGCATTTCACACCTTTGTTCTGGCTCAGTGCAGATCTCCAGGCCTGCAGGCGCTTCCTGGCAGAGCTGTGGGAGGCACTGGCTCCTGCAGATGTGAGCTGCCAAGCTGTCACAGCCTCAGGCTGGCCGCGGTTGCCCCGGCAGAAGTGCCGTGCCTGAAGGACGCTGCCCTGTGCTCCAGCCTGCCGAGCAGCCCGGCTCCCTCCGCCGGTGCCCAGAGTGCTGCACACACTGCTGACCTTTGCCAGGAGTGACAGGGCAGCCGGCGGAAGAGTAGGAATCCTCAGCCAGGCCACCGGCCCTGGGCTGCCCTTGGCCTTTCTCTGCTCCTGGGCAGACTCCAGACGGCCAATGCCTCCAGTCTGGGCTGTGCCCAGCACGGCTATGCTTCCCCTCGGGAGCAGCCAGCTGCCACCTGAGCTCTGAGAGCGGAGGATTCGCCCAGTCCCAGGAAGAAGCACCCAGGGCCCGGCTGCTGCCTCTTGCAGCTCCAAGGGCCTCCTTCCAGCCTGCCTCAGCCCAGGCTCAGGCTGCTCTGGGCTCTGCCAGGCCTCTGCAGTGGCTGCACCCCGGGCAAGGCTGGGCCCGCTCTCACCTCACAGTCGCTGTCAGCTCCGCACCAGAGGAGACCTTTCGGAGCACCCTCTCTCATCGTTCTGCTTTCTCACTTGAGCAAGGCTCTCCTTCTGGCAAAGGGATTGCCGTTAGGGATACAAATTCAAGTGGCAGGAACCCAAATGTTCTTGAGTCACAGCTGCAGGCCTGAATCTGCACAGGATGTCTTGGCTACCCCACTCCTTTGGTTTACTCCTGCAAATGCCAATGCCCTTTCTGCCTCCACTATAAATACCACAGCTGGGCAAAAACAGGCCAGTGGGTCATATTCCAAAGGCAGTGTGGTCTGAAAGGATGAATGAAGAAGAGCCTCCCCCACTTACAAACCATACAAAAGAAGCAACAAGTGTGACTTAGCACCAATAAAAAACAAGAAGGAAAGGCTGACTTTTCTGAAGGGGTCAGAAGGAATCTTCCAAATGAGTTGATGTTTTAGAAACTTTATTTAATTCCAATCCTAACATTCTGGACATAATTGTTACATTCTTGTCTCCTACTTCCTCTTCTCCTTCACTGAGTTGATGAGTGGGGCCAGGATGGATGCTGGCTTGGCTGATACTACAAATGGATGCTGTCCACAGGAAAAAAACCAAAACAACAAAGAACAGTGAACCATGAATTTCCAAGCTCAGTGCTTCACAGGCTCAATGAGGATTCCTCTAGTTCCAAGAAAGACCCAGAAAGTAGAACCACGGGGCCATCTGCTCCTCAGTCGTCTTGTGCAGGTCCTTGCCATCACAGGCAAACATAGTCCAGAATCCCACTCATCTGTTTATTGTGATGTCTTCATCTTGCTGGGATTTTTGCCCTGCCAGTGCTCTAGAAATGGTGCTTTCTGTCCCTAATTCTTCCTTTGGAGGAAACTCCAATGACTCACCTAGGTCCCTGCCTCTGAAAAACAGGCACTGTGCTGATTTCCACAGGGAGACAGAGCAGTGTCTACCTTTCCATGCCCTGTTCCTCCTGTGCTGGGTGGCACCTTCCTTCCCAGCAAGGACAGCCCAGTGGCACTGGGTGCTGCAGTTCCCTCTCTGCCACACAACCTGGCAGTAACCCTGGGGCAGTTCCTGTCTGCTTGACCGTGCCAGGCAGCAGATGGGGCTGGGACAAGTCCCTCTCAGCTGTCCCTGTTTGTGTGCCAAAAACCCCTAAGGGCAAGGTGGGGGGCACAAACCAGGGCCCTTCAGAGGCTCACAGTGAGCCCCCCACAGCCCCTGCTGCCCACAGCCAAATCTCTGACCACTCGGCCGGGCCTGGCTTCCTTGGCTTCCTGCACCACCGTTTCACGTCTCTGTACCCTGCATTGATCTACTTCAATTCTTTTGCCACTAGATAAAACAGAACACCTCACCAAATTACAAAACAAGGCAACAGAAGCAGTCAGAGGACAGAGTACCTGTCCTCTCAGGAAATGTGGAGAGAGGTGGAGTTATTCAGTTTTGTGCAGAACAGGCCCCAGGGAGCCACTTATTACCACTTTCCAAGACTTCAGAGTGGCTTTGAAGAAAGTGTGGGACACTTTTTCAACAGGGCCAGTTAGAATAATATGTGGGTGAATATTTTTAAACACAAAGGCGATCTAATCAGAGTAGGTAGATGGAAGAATTTGTTTACTCGCAGCATGGTGCCACCCTGGCATAGGTTGCCCCATGAGCTTGTAGGTGCCCCATCCCTGGAACCATTCCAGGTCAGGTGGCAAGGGGCTCTGAGCAACCTGATCTCTTGAAAGATGTCCCTGGTCATTGCAGGACACTTGGACCAGATGACCCTTACAGTGCCCTGCCAGCCAAGCCCAGTCTAGGACTCCTCACCATTTTCATTTGAAGAGCACCAAGAGTGGAGGTGAGGAGGAAGGGGGCTCATCTGATGCCTCAGACTTCAGTGGAGGAGGAGCCCATCCCTCGCACCCTGTTTCCCTGCAGCCCCTTTGCATTTTACCTGCAGGAGCTCCTTGGCAGACCAGCGCTGCTTCTCGTCTGCCTGCAGGCAGCAGCTCAGGAAGTCATGCAGCCAAGCTGAGAGGAGCTTGGACTGCCACAGCTGTGGGGTCCCTACTATGGCTATCAGGTATTTAGCCTGGAGAAAAAGGAAACATGAGGCTCCACCTGCTGCTTTCACATCTTTAAGTCCTCTCCCAAATCCCTTTGCTTGACTTCTCTTCTTCAGTGGCAGTTACTGCCTGGGCAGAGACCCAGAGATGCCTTTCCTTTACCAACCAAAAACCCAAACCCCGATGCAGCCACAGCTTTTCCAACATCCTGCAGATCTTGCCTTGGCAGCTGATTTCACTGACTGACCTACTCAGTGGGAACAACATCAACAAAAGCACATTTGCTTCTCTGAGGATTGACACCAGCGTGACAGGCTTTTTGGAAGGGGGACTTTGCTCTACTAACTAATTCCAAGTTTTAGTACATGAAAGGCATCTCTGCAGTGCTTGTTGGTCCCTTAAGCACAGCTGCCATAGAACAAAACTCATCAAGTTTTTTGCTTTGTTCATGAAAACAATGGTAAATGGAAGAAAAGAAAGGAAATCCATCAGTTAATCCCCAGGTAAGGAAACTAGCATCTACAATCTCATATTCAACTCAGACACATTAAGATGCCTGCCAAAATGTATTGGGATGAAAATGCCTGCTTGGGCACACAGGAAACACCTGCAGCTCTGTCTCTCAGCAGTCAGAAAATTTCAGCTTCCCATTATGCAGCAAAGGAAAACTTTTCATAGCCAGAAGAAGGAAAGGTGCCATCCCTATGGTCACTCTCTGCTCATTTGGATACTCAAGTCAATGCATTAATGGTTGGCCCATCCCAGAAAGTGCCAGGAAACACTGGGAGGTTTTGGCAGGCTTTCCACGTCACCAGACTCTGGCTTGGTGATGTGGAGAACATGGCTTGGGTTATGAGAGAAACACGGTCACAAAATGTTTCAGCAGCACTGCACCAAAAGCTAAAGAGACTCTGTGGCCTCTACACCCTCCTGCCCAGGTTTCAGGCAAGCTTCCCAGTGAGAAGAAACTGCACAGTGGGTTAGGTTCCTCTCTAAAAAACACAGTTTTAGAAATTTTGTTGGGTTTGGGTTTCCTTTCTTCATTTCTGGAAAGCTAACAGCAGTTCTAAGATGCTTGTTTCCTGTTGTTGGGGCCATCTACACAGACAAAAGAACTGGAAACACTTATAGTCCAAAGGTAAATGCTGCCTGAGAATGGAGTTTTTTTGCATGTGGTAAGGCTTGAGTTTCCCCACTGATGCAACCAAAGCTACAGCAGATGCTAATGTCTTGCAGGGACATTTTGAGGAGGGGACCTTGGTGGAAGTAGTTCCAGCAGATGGCAATGGGATTTTGTCCAATGGCACGCAGGACATGGGACAAGTGAGAAAGACAGTGGGACCAGTGAGTATTTGCTCCTTACCTTGGCAGGACTTTGGTTCCAGTAAGGAGGTTCTCCATCTACCATTTCAATTCCCACAATTCCAAAAGACCATATGTCCACTTTGGGGCCATATGGTTGACGTGTCACCATTTCAGGCGCCATCCACCAAGTAGTCCCGGCTACCAAGCACCCTCTACTCTGCTCAGGGGTGAACCAAGTAGAGAGGCCAAAATCAGCTGAGGAGAAAGCAAAATAACTGGTTTTATTTTAATTCTGTGCAATTAGGAAACCAAGCAAAAGAATTTCTCAGTAGAACTTTCAAAATGTGCTGTTCAATCTCCTGGACAACTGTCCCTGCTCTGTTTTCTCAGGACTTTAGCCAAGGAAATATGGCATTGGTGACTTAAAAAATCCCCACATTTTTTACACTCCAACAGTGGCCTTTGTTCTTTGGAAGCTTTAGACTTGTAGCTCCCTCCCTCTGGAAGGGACACACACAGAGCAACGCCACTCTTGATTGTTTGTTCCTTGCCATACCTTTGTACATCTTACAGCCGTGTCATCAGCTCACAACGGGTGCCTCTGCACTGCCACCTGCACCATTTTTGGGGAGCTGGCAGCCACTCAAAGCAGCCCCGTAGCCCCACATCCCTGGAATGCTGCACCTGACCAAGAATATACCGACCCAGCTTGACACAGCCGTCGGTTCTGAGAAGGATGTTGCTGCTCTTCACATCTCTAGGCTGTGCATTGTTTGCAGTCTGTGCAGTCTCAAGGAGAAAGGCACAGCTGTGAAAAAGGAGATGTCTTAGATGGCCAGCAAGTGAAAAGTGCAGTTTAGTAACAGCCCAGATGAAAAACCTGTCAGACATGGTGCTTCTGGAAATAAGCACCTAGTCTTCCTGGCATGCATAGTAATGGCAAAGAGGGGCAAGGATCTTAGGGAAATTCACTTTAGGATGGTTCATCAGCATTTAAGAAACTTTAAATAATCAATCCTGAAAAAAATGTGGATGCAGTGAACTTTGAGGGTATTGACTTAGTAAGATACAGCTGATCCAGGTTTTGAAAAATTTTTGAATAATTTTCAAACTACTTTTGCCAGAGAAGATTCATGCAGACAAGATGCACTCTCTTCTCATCCATTGGAGATGAGTAGAGAAATACTAATAAATAATTAACAGCTCTACTTTCTGCCACTGAGTTTTTCACCTCTCATGTTTGCTGTATGTGAACGCACATTCATGGGATACGGCCATGACCTCTCACCTGTCTAAATAATTCACAACACTGGGACTCCTATGCCTCTTCATGATCATGATTTCATGAAAAGTTAGTTGCTTCCTCCTCAGTTCTTGAAGATTTATTTTCTTTATGGCCACCTAAAATGACACTGAAAATCAGTAACTTGAAAAGTTGGTGGCATGAGACCACAACACACATGGAGGGAGTGATCTTGCAATGACACAGCTGAGCTGTGCCAAACTGCCTTTTGATTAGGCACTGCAGTAATTAGGAACTGACATTCCAACAGCCCATTTCTCTGCTCCCTTGGAGGGCAGTTACAGGACATGTGAGGCCACTGGCATTTTAACTTGTCCACTTAGTAACAGTGGTGTGTCAACCATGAGTGACAAATCTCTGACCACATTCTCTGCTGCTTTGTATGGGATTCAGAAGAAGTAATCCAGGCCTTAAAACTCTGTGGATACATCTTGGGCTATGGGCAGGGCTTAGGGCTTTTAGGGATGCCTTGCAGATCTCTCCCTATGTGCAGTTCCCAAGTGCAGCACTGCAGGTGGCTAAGGAACTAGCAGTAACTTTCAGATGTATTTGCTGGCAGCCAGAAATGAGAATTCAGGAATGTGAAGCTGTAGCCCCAAAGGGCAGTGAGGTGCTCTAAGGTACCACCTTTGTTTTAGCAATGGAGAGCGAGTGAGCGCGTCCTTCTCTGAAAGGAACCGCTGCCCTCCGTGCCTTCCTTCTGGCAGCTGAGGAGGACAAAGCCCCAAATGTATTTTGCAGGCTGGTACCAGTCTGTGCTTCATGCGCCTTTTCAGCACAGCTCTACCCAAAGCTCCAGCCACAGTTCATAAAGCCCTCGAGTGCAGCAAAATCTGCAGGGGCTGTTGACATTTACCTCTCCCCCTGTGGCATTGTTGAGTGCTCTAACCACATTTCCAAAAGACCTAGAAACAAAAGAGAATCAGAGAAAGGAGAACATGTTTAGCTCTTCGAGTGAAAGCCAGCCCACACAGGAGATCTCTGCTGTAAGTGCTAAAAACCTGCAGGATGCAGGGGGGCTCTGCCAGAAGGCAGATGATGCATTTTCCTCTCAAGCGCATGAGTTGGACCCCAGTGCCTGTTCTTGAAGCACTGGGGTCCAACTTCTAAAGGGAGTTTTTACTTTCATCTTGGGTTTCAGTGTCTGAACTGTGTGGTTCCTCTCCTGACCACAAAATATTTCCTTCAGCAAACCATGGGAAAGCAATGTTCCTGAGAACTGTTATCTGACAGCTTTGATAGGGGGTAGGTTGCTCTTTCAGGCAAGCAAGATTCTTCTTTTTTCATTAGTGTAGCAGTAAGATTTTGAGATGTACAAAAATGCTAAAGAAATTAACACAGAGCTGTCCCACACTTGAGAGACAAGGAGATCTTCCAGGTCCTGTTCCTTGATGCAGGCAAGACCTTGGCAGCATGGAGAGGTCTCTGACAAAGCCTTCTGAGCACACACAAATTCTGAGTAGCACTGGGAGATGGGACAAGCTATCCCCAGTGTGTGAACATGTTTGCAGCTGGCCTGACTTCATGCTGGATAGACATTCCACGAGAAAAACACCTGGCCCATGGCTGTGTAGAAGCGACTGCAGTTGTACTCACCCACTGCCAATGTCTTCCAGTTCCATGTATTTAATCACGGGATTTCCCATGGTCACCATTCTCCCTGAGGGAAACAAAATGCAAGATGCTCACTTTAAAGCAGAGATCTCAGCTTCCAGGAGATACAAAAGGCAGCCCCACTGTCTGGGGCTCTGAGCCTGTTGTGGTCAGCTGGGTAACAACAATAACAACCACAATAGCAAAAGGACAGGCAGCCCTGCAGTGCAGATGGCTGGCACAGAGACTGATTTTGTCCAATCCTTTGAAGAGTTCTCTTGATAGGAAACAAAGCACAGGGAGATGCATTCCTAGGAGAGGAAGACATCTTCTCCACCTTTTAGCAGTTTGCCAAAAGAATGCCTTTCTGTTTGTAAATGACAGCAGCTCAAGCTATAAGCAATCGCAACGGGGCTTTCAGCATCAGGACCCTCCCCCTTTATGAGCAGGCTGAGATCAAAGACGCCCTTCTCCCAGCTAAGGAAGGCTCCAGCCTCTGCAGTCCCACCAGCCTTCAGGGGCAGGGCAGCTACCACAAGAAGGCTGGCAAAGCCCAAGTGTGAGCACTGACAAGCAGTAAGAAGAAGCCACAGGCAGCCTGGGCCCCGTACAAGCTGTTGACCCCATTCAGGACACAACAGGATGGGCTTTGAGCTCAGACACAGCAAGGTGCAGATCAATGGCCTTTTTGTCCCAACAGGTGATGGCAGACACAGAATCCACTGGGCTCTGCTCCTGCCCCACCAGAACTTATCTGAGAACACAGCACTGGCAGCTGTTATGGGAAAGAAGCAGATTCATTGGGTTGTGCGGCAGAATCACAAAGGACTTGATGTGTTTTCTGAGAGACGGATCTGAGCAGGGCTTGGGCCAATGGGTAGGATTCTAAGAGTCATGGGAAAGAGTGGGAAACAGGTATGAAAATGTGCCATGGATCTGAGGAATATACCATGGGTGGACTGGAGGCTCTCTCCTGAGAAATGCCTGCAGTAAAGTTTTATCTGATCATGACACTTGGATGTGTCTCTTGGACACATCTTTACATGCAAAAAAAACAGAATATTAAATAAAGGTTGTTATAAAAGTATCTGTTTTTTCTTCAGGGGCACATGGAAAACACCTCCTGCTCTCTAGTTGTCTGTTACGTGATGTTCTTTCAAAGTAGATCTTATTGACAAAAATATAGCATTCTCATGAAAATGAACTGCAGATGTAGTGGTAACAGTAACAGTCATAAAAATGACATCAGTAAGATGTGGAGAGAAGGGCTCCTTCAGGATGGAGAACAACCAACTCCATAAAAAATACCCCAGAAACGAACAACAAAAACCCACAAAACACAACCAAAAAACCCCATAACAACAAAAAACAAAAAGCCCCCAACAAATAATAAACAACATAAAAACACCCCCCCCCAATTTGCTAGCTCAAAGCCTTCTGCTGATACAAGAACAATCCCTGTTTCAGCATTTAGCAGAGAGGGAAAGCTCAGGCAAGGCCAAGCCAGTCCAAGCTGCCCTCAGAGGCAGCAGGAACACCCAGAGCCCTCTCTCGCTGCCTTGGAGCACAGCACTTCCTCTGGGGAGTCCTAAATGTCCCCAGTGGGACACCAAACTCAGGAGGAGCATTTGGTACAGCTATGCTGACACCTGCACAGAATACATTGTCCTTCAGACAAGAAATACACCAGACATACCCAGCATCTCCAGGTACCCCTTCTCAATCTTCTGTGTTAAAGACATGAAGGAACTGCCCAAGATCGAGTTCCCAAGTTTGATGGAATAGGTTCCTGGAGGTAATGCTGCTGCTGCGGCAGCAGGTTTACTGCCAGAGCCCATGTAGGTATGCTGAAACTGTAGGACTTCTGGTGGGCACTGTTCCTGTGCCTCACGCCAGCCTTGGGGCTCTTCATTGCCAGTTATTTGCTGGAAGTCTTCGTAGGCTGCCAGGCGAGATAGCAACACTTCCACCTCAAGTCAAAGAGAACAAAGCAGTCAGAGACTACAGCTTGTCCCTGTCAGCCAAGGGTCATTGACTGTGAGGAAAGGGAAGGAACTGATTTACAAGGGATACAGACAGCTTGTTTCAATCCTCTATGTGGGTCACCATGTTCCACTCTAAAAACATCTCCAAAAGAGAGCAGGAACAGGCCAGCAGGAATCAATTTGGATGACTGCTGGCCAAAAGGCCAAAGAACAAGTCCCACTTTTCAGGGCAGCAGCTGAGATTCAGCACAGCAGGACAAGTCCTTCAGAGTGACTGTGATACACACTAGAGCAGGATGGTCCTCTGAGACATCACCCCACTCCCTGCTGCTCTGCAGTGGAAGGGCAAGAAGGGCAGAAAGCACCAGTTTGGTGACTGCAGTGACTGTCCCTCCTTCACTCACTTGCTTTTGTAGAGCCTGAGGGAGGGAATTGACTTTCTCTGTGATGATTATCATTTCTTCCTCCAGCTTCTTCTCCCATACCTTCATCCTAGCTTCAGTTTTCTGCAGCTCTGCCTGCACATCTTCCTTGACGCTCTGGAGAAAATGGAGAGGAAGTTTCATGAGTGGAATGGCTGCCACTCTCTCACTTACCTGGTTTTGTTGATCGCTCCTGTGCTGGAAATTCATCTCCTCTTGAATTCTTCTCATGTCTTCTTTGTTCTTCCTCTTCACTGCCATGATGGCACTCTGAGCTTCGGGCAGCTCTGCTTGTGGCTCTGCCTTGATGTTCTGTACACACAAATGCAGAGCAAGTGACTGGGAGCTGCCATCAGGCTCAGCTTTTTCCTCCTGCAGCCTCAAAATCACATCTATTCAGCCACTTCTTTCTGCTTCCCTACCCACATCTGCTTCCACTGCAAACCTCCTGTCCCGGTGCTGATTTCTCAGATTCCAAGGCTCTGTGCTTTCAGTGCCTGTGGAACTCCTGGCCTCCTCAGTCCCAAGAGCTCTGTTTTATACCCCTCTTCCTGCCCTTCCCTCTTTCACCTGGCAAGTCAGGCTTACCTGGCCATTCTCCTGTGGCTCTTCCACCTGCTGCCTGAGCTGCTTTTCCTGCTCTCTAGCTGGGAACAGCTCTCCCTGAGTCTGGCATGGCATCTCTGATAAAGAAGTATGCTCCTGCTCTTTCTCTAGAAGGACCTGCACAGAAAGCAAGAGGAGATGGGTTTCACCTTCCCGTATGATATTTGTGGGCCAAGACTCAAAGGCTGATGGTCTCACACAGTCCCAAAGCACTGTGCTGCTGCTCTCCTGGGTCATTCTCTTTCCAGGGGGAGGCACAGATTCCAGAGTGACCCTGGCACTCCAATCAGGGGCCATCTGGCACTGAAGCTCCAACAGCCTGTCAGGCAGCTGACAGGGAATGTGTGGCATTTCTCAAGGCTCTGGTGAGGGCCTCCCTCTGCTCCTGCCGTGTCCTCTTTGTCTTTCAGTAGTGACTGACACCCAGCCCTGTCCCACAGCTCCATTCTTGCTCTGCAGGTGGTTGCCTGGTTGAGCTCACCCCTTGTGAGAGACATTTCTGCAGTTCATGTTCTCCTCAGGCCTGAACCAGCATTCCTGCCTTTCTGACATCTACACTATTGTTAGAAACCCTGGCCATTCAGGAGACAAGGATGAGTGCAAAGATCCTCTCATGGAGGTCACAGAGCTTCTATGGCCACCTCAGTATATGGAAGAAGACCAAGGTGTTTCTTCTCCCTCTTTTGTCAACTGAGAATTCTGACCAGCCGTAATAGAGGCTCTCATAAGGCCCCATTAACAAATGCACTTACACGCCCCTGGGGATGCCAGTGAAGGAAACAATGTGTCATGTAATGAATGTATGACCAGAGTCACCAAACACCACCCAAACATGGAATTGTTCCATCTCTCTAGGACAGGCAAAAATTTAAATAATTAACTGGGGACTTCAGGGCAGAAGAGGCTAGAGGAGGAAAATGGCTCTGAGGGGAAAAAACACCACATCTGAAGGGGGAAAATCTCTGCCTGCTCAGAATCAGTCAACAGAACATGTCTCTAATCCTCTCCCAAAAAGGATGCTTTAGGTGAGCCTTTCACCTCCAGCTGCCTTGGACCAGAGATGGGAAGGTTAAATAATGTAAATAGATAGATAGATAGATAGATACATAGATAGATAGATAGATAGATAGATGATAGATAGATAGAAAGATAGATAGAAAGATAGATAGATCTCACTACTATAATCTCTGTTTACTGTCCTGTCTATTGCTACACACATCAACACTTGGTAGCCAGTGCCCCGGTCAGCAGCAATCCTGAGATTGCTGTCCTGTTGTTTCAATAAACCACACTCTTGGGGAATTTGGAGTGTGTAGGTCCTTATGGAAAGTTATCTGATCCAGAGCATTGCACTGGGAAGAGCACTCTTTGTGCATCTCTGCTCGTGCAATTTCTTCTCTTGGACTCGACCACACTGATAATGCCAAAGTGGCTGTAATAAGAAATAAAGCCCAGACACTCCCAGCTCTTCTGATCTCTCAGGATCAGCAGGAATGCAAAGGCATTGATACCATGCTCAATTCCCAAACACAACACACAATGATTCCCAGGGCCAAAAAAAAGGGACAGGCACTGTTAACTTCAAACTGGTCTGTAATGCCATACTGTCGGCCCTGGAACCACAACAGCTCTTTCTGCACCAAGGTCCCTGCACCGAATGATGTCTGCTCAGGCAAAAATACATCATTCTCGAAAAGTGACACCATGGAAATTAGAATTCCAGCAGACCCAAACCCAGCACTGCAAAAGCACAACAAATAATAAGGAAAAGCGCCATAGTTGAGAGAAAAAGAAAATGAAAAATCCTCATGCCCCAAGGAGAGCCAAAAATAGAAATGAAAAAAAGGAGGAAAAGTCACATTAAAAAGTGGCAAAAATATTTCCGTGCAATGAGGGGAAGCTGAAGGTCCCTCACCAGCCTCCCATGGTCCAGGCTAAAGCTCCCTCAGCAGCTCCTCACTGGGCTTGTGTTCCACACCCTTGCCCAGCTCCCGCATCTTTCTGGGAACACGCTCCAGCCCCTCCATGACTTTCTGCTTCACGGGGGCCACAACTGCATTCAGCACTGCAGCTGTGGCCGCAGCGATGCCCAGCGCAAGCTGACGCTCGCTGCCCTGCTCCTGCT
>NW_024503869.1:0-491 GCF_017590055.1 Onychostruthus taczanowskii
AAACCCCAAAATTCACACACAAAAAACACCAAAATCCAGAAAATTTGCACAAAAAAATCCCAAAATTCCTGAAAATTTGCACAAAAAAACCCCAAAATCTGGCCCAAAAACCAAAAATTCCACAAAATTTGCCCAAAAAACCCCCAAAATCCAGCCCAAAAAACCCCAAAATTCCAGAAAAATTGCGCAAAAAAACCCAAAATCCAGCCCAAAATTCCTGATAATTTGCACAAAAACCTCCAAAATCCGGCCCAAAAAACCCCAAAATTCCACAAAATTTGCATTAAAACACCCAAAATTCACACACAAAAACCCCCAAATTCCATAAAATTTACACAAAAAACCCCAAATTTCCACAAAATTTGCTACAAAAAAACCCAAAATTCCACAAAATTTGAACCAAAAAACCCCAAAATTCCAGAAAATTCGCACAAAAACCCCCAAAATTTTGCAGAATTTGCACAAAAAAACTCCAAAATTCCACAAAATTT
>NW_024503870.1:0-491 GCF_017590055.1 Onychostruthus taczanowskii
CGGGAAAGGGGGGGAGGGGCCGCCCCCTCAGGGCCGTGAGGGGAGGGGCGGGGCTAAAGCCGCGGTGGGCGGGGCTAAAGCGCTGCCGAGCCTCATTAACCGCCGCGGGCGTTAATTACCCCCGGCCGAGGGGGTTAATTAACCCCTCCGGGGTCGTAATTAACCCCTGCGGGGGCGGGGCTAGCGCCGCGCGGGGCGGGGTTTCTTTCGGGGGGCGGGGTTTGCTCGTTAACGGGTTAATTAATTGGCTGCGGGTTTGATTAACCCCAGAGGGGGCGGGGCTGACCCCGCAGGGGGGGCGTGGCTTAGCCCCGATTATCCCCTGATGTTAATTAACCCCTTGGGCAGGGCCTAATTAATTACACCCGAGGCCTAAGAAAGCACTTCATTTGCATAATGAACCCCGCAGGGGGCGTGGCTAATGGCTAAGGGGCTAATTAACGGACTTAGGGATAAATAACCCCGAGAGGGGCGGGGTTAAACCACGGGGG
>NW_024503871.1:0-491 GCF_017590055.1 Onychostruthus taczanowskii
CACCTGTCCCCCCCCGGGCTCACCTGTCCCCTCCCCCACTCACCGTAGTAGAACCGCTCCCACTCCGACTTCGCCGGCTCTGGGAGGGGGAGGGGGCGGGGCGGACTCAGTGACGTCACCGACGGCGTCACCGCCCCGCCGTGACGTCACCGCCCCGGCTCACCTGTCCTGGCCGTGCTCGGCGCCATCGCGGCCGCACCTGCGCAGGTGAGAGCTCAGCCCCGCCCCTCCCCCTCCCCTTGCCCATTCCCACCGCTTTTCCCCCCAAATTTCCCAATTTTCCCCCTTTTTTCCCCAATTTCTCCCCTTTTCTCCCCAATTTCCCACCACTTCCCCCCAAATTTTCCCAATTTTCCCCCTTTTTCCCCCAAATTTTCCCAATTTTTCCCATTTTTCCCCCGAATTTTCCCAATTTTTCCCTAATTTCTCCCCATTTTCCCCCCAATTTTTCCCGATTTTATTCGATTTTCCCCCCATTTTTCCCCAATTTC
>NW_024503872.1:0-491 GCF_017590055.1 Onychostruthus taczanowskii
AGGAGTGTCCCCAGGTCTCGGTGTCACCTCAGGAGTGTCCCCAGGGCTTGAGGGTGTCCCCAAGGCCTCGTTGTCACCTCGGGAGTGTCCACAAGGCCCAGGAGTGTCCCCAAGGACCGGGAATGTCCCCAAGGTCTGGAATTGTCCCCAAGGTCCAGGAGTGTCCCCAAGGTCTGCAGTGTCCCCAAGGTCTGAGAGTGTCCCCAAAGCCTCGGTGTCACCTCGGGAGTGTCCCCAAGGTCTGGGAGTGTCCCCAAGGCCTCGTTGTCACCTTCAGGAGTGTCCCCAAGGCCCGAATTGTCCCCGTGTCCCTTCGGGTCCCCCTGTCCCTCCCCTCCCTCTCCCGCCCCTCCCCCCTTCGAGCGCAGCCGGAAAACCCCAGGGAGCCTTCATCCCATCCTCCTCATCCTCATCCTCCTCATCACCACCCTGGAGCCTTCATCCCATCCTCATCATCATCCTCCTCATCCTCATCACCACCCTGGAGCCTT
>NW_024503873.1:0-491 GCF_017590055.1 Onychostruthus taczanowskii
AAAAAAATTCTATTTTATTAACAGTAATTCATATGAATTCCACCACTTGAACCAGTGTTTATTTTCTGTTAATAAAAAGCAATTTTGACAAAAATCTGATTCAGTTTTCTCAGATCTTTTATCTTCCCTGGTTGAGATGCCCTAAGTCAGGTAGGAATGGTGTGACAACGAGGGAAAGGACGTGGGAAAGAATGGCTCAGTACCAGCCAGCCACTAATGGACATCATAGAAAAGATTTCCCAAATTGAGGAATAAAAATGCCATGCAGAAGGACAGCCAGGAAAAAGGGGCAGTTCCAGGAACTGCACTGCTGGAAGTCTCAGCCCACGGAAGCCAGGATGACATCGACGGACGCCTCGTCCTTGCTCCTGACTGTCACCTGCATGGTCACACCGTCCCCAAGTGCCAGCCTGGACCTGACCAGCACGTCACAGCCACCTCTGTACACACCTGGGACAAAGCAACAGGGAGAGGTCACTTTGGAGAGGCTC
>NW_024503874.1:0-491 GCF_017590055.1 Onychostruthus taczanowskii
GCAAATAAATGGCTAAAAATGGCGAATCAATGGCTAAAAATGGCGAATTTTTGCCCAAAATCACTGGTTTTTCCCCCAAATTTTGGGCTTTTTCCCTAGCACTGACCACGGCAGCCAGCATGAAGTGGTAGGGCAGGAACTCCAGGAGCAGAATCCCAGAAAATTCCTCCAAAATCAGCCAAAAATGGGCAAAAATCAGCCGAAAATGGCGAATAAATGGCTAAAAATGGCGAATAAATGGCTAAAAATGGCAATTTTTGCCCAAAATCACCGGAATTTTCCCCATATTTTGGGTTTTTTCCCCAGCACTGACCACGGCAGCCAGCAGGAAGTGGTAGGGCAGGAACTCCAGGAGCAGAATCCCAGAAAATTCCTCCAAAAATCAGCCAAAATTGGGCAAAAATCAGCCGAAAATGGCGAATAAATGGCTAAAAATGGCAATTTTTGCCCAAAATCACCGGAATTTTCCCCATATTTTGGGTTTTTTCCCC
>NW_024503875.1:0-491 GCF_017590055.1 Onychostruthus taczanowskii
ATTATATTACACTGGGAGAAAACAGTTCCAATCCAGTGGCTAATGATGGCAGATAAATAGTTTTCTGCAGAGATTTCTACTTACCTATTACTTGCCATCCTTAACTCTTGTTGGCAGGCTCCTTTGCTAGCAAGCAGCAGTTTCTATCTAGCATCTCTGCAATAAATTTCTTCTCATGGTATAGAAAGTCTGTGAACTTTTGAGCTGAAATTCTCCATGAATGGAATAAAACCTACCAAAGTTCTGTTAATTGCTAATGAGCCTTCACCTGCATACCACAGCCTTGCCACATCCCTTCTTCTGGCTTCATTGGTTTCAAATCTCATATGTGGCATAAAAACTATGTCTGTCCTGGTGAAGAGCAGTTGTAGAAGATTTTTTATTTATTAGTGGTGCTCTGTAATGAATAAAAATGGATATCTGAGAGAGGGAAGAGATTGTCTCTGAAACAGCTCTGGCAGTTGCCAGTTTAAGCTAAATTAAATCAGAAA
>NW_024503876.1:0-490 GCF_017590055.1 Onychostruthus taczanowskii
GACCCCTTCTCTCCACAGCCCCCGGGATGCCCCCTCCGTGCCGCCCCCCGTCCCCTCTGCGCTGTGTCCAGGCCCTCAGCGCCCTCCTGGCGCTGGCGCTGGCCGCGGCCCCCGGCTACTGGATCCCGGGCGAGGGCGACGGCTGCTTGTCCGCCTGGGCCTTGTCCTTCGTCTTCACCACCCTCCTCCTCCTCAACGACGCCTTCCGCCGCCCGCCGCCCCGCCGCGACCTGCCGCTGGCGCTGGCCACCGCCGCCGCCATGGCTTGTGCCACCGCCACCGTCCTGTGGCCGCTGGGCCACCTCCGGGGACACGAGGGTGGCCAAGGCCGCCCCCGCGCCCTCCGCGCCGCCGCCACGGCCGCCTCGGCCGTCGCCACGCTGGCCTACGCCGCCGAGGTGACCCGCGACCGGGCGCGACCCGGCGAGGCCGCCCCGTACCTGGCCACCCCCTCGGGGCTGCTCAAGGTGGCCGAAGCCTTCCTCGCCCT
>NW_024503877.1:0-490 GCF_017590055.1 Onychostruthus taczanowskii
CAGGTGACACACAGGTAACACACAGGTGAGACACAGGTAACACGTAACACACAGATAACAGACAGGTAACAGGTAACACACAGGTGAGCGACAGGTAAATACACAGGTGAGACAACACGCAGGTGAAATAGCACACAAGTAACACACAGGTAACACCCAGGTGTGTCATCAGCCAGCATCCCTGGGGACAGATGACAAACAGGCGAGGTCCCAGGCGCCCCGAGGTGTGCCCAGGTGTCCCAGGTGCACCCCAGGTGTATCCCAGGTGTACCCCAGGTGTATCCCAGGTGTATCCCAGGTGTATCTCAGGTGTATCTCAGGTGTATCCCAGGTGTATCCCAGGTGTATCCCAGGTGTATCCCAGGTGTACCCCAGGTGTATCCCAGGTGTATCCCAGGTGTATCTCAGGTGTATCCCAGGTGCCCCCAGGTGCCCCCCGGTGCCCAGGTGTATCCCAGGTATGCCCCAGGTGCCCCCCGGTGCCCAGGTG
>NW_024503878.1:0-490 GCF_017590055.1 Onychostruthus taczanowskii
CTTTGAGGGGATTTGGGGGTCCTGAAATAATTTTTTTTTGGGAATTGATTTATTTTGAGGGGGCTTTGGGGGTTCCTGAGAGGATTTTGGGGGGATTTGTGGGTCTTGGAAGCATTTTTAGGGGGACTTGAATGATTTTAAGGAGATTTTGGGGTGGTTTGGGGGGATTTTGGGGATTCCTGAGGGGATTTTGGGGGACTTTCAGGAATTCTGAGGCTATTTTGAGGGATTTTGAGGAATTCTGGAAGAGTTTTTAGGGATTCTGAGGAGATTTTGGGGGGATTTGAGTGATTTTGGGTAAATCTGAGGGGATTTGTGGAGATTCTGAAGGAATTTTGGGGACCCTGAGGGGTTTTGGGGCAGATTTTGGGGGATTTTTGGAGGATTTTGGGGGTTTCTGAGGGGATTTTGGGGATTTTAAGAAATCTCAAGGGTTCTGAGAGGTTTTGGGGCAGATTTTTTTGGATTTTGGTGGAATTTTGGGGGATTC
>NW_024503879.1:0-11405 GCF_017590055.1 Onychostruthus taczanowskii
CCCAAACCCATGACAATCCCCCCCAAAGGCCAGAATTTGGGGCACCCCCGAGGTACCGCGTCGAACTGGGTGAAGAACTCGTGGGGTTTGCTCTCCACGCTCTCGGGGTCGGCCTTGACCTCCACCATGGGGTTGAGGCTCTGCGCCCGCTCCAGCGACGCCTCGGCGCGGTTCCGGCCCAGGGAGCCCGCGGGGATCAGGAACTGGGCCCGGCTGTCCTCGGGGGACACCTGGGGACAGAGGGGACAGAGTTTGGGGGGGATGGGACACGGGAACTGCCCTGGTTTGGGGAGGGTGGGATCAGGAACTGGGCCCGGCTGTCCTCGGGGGACACCAGGGGACAGAGCTCCAGGTGACAATGGGACACGGGAATTGCCCTGGTTTGGGGAGCAGGGACCCCACTGGGATCAGGAACTGGCATGGCTGTCCTCGGGGGACACCTGGGGACAACATTTGGGGGGGGGGGAATGGGGCACAGCAATTCCCACATTTTGGGGTGTTTGTGAGGGAGAAAACCGCAAAGATGGAGGGGATGAAACTCCCAGATTTTGGGGATGTTCCTGAGGGATGGGGGTGATGAAATTGCCACGTTTTGGGGATGTTGGTGAGAGAAAAACCCCATGGACAGAGAGGATGAAATTCCCAGATTTTGGGGATGTTCCTGAGGGATGAGGGTGATGAAATTCCCAGATTTTGGGGATGTTCCTGAGGGATGGAGGTGATGAAACTCCCACATTTAGGGGATGTGCAGAAAGGAAAAACCCCAGGGATAGAGGTGATGAAACTCCCAGATTTTAGGACTGTTTGTGGGAGGGGGGGAAACCCCAGGGGTGAAGGTGATGAAACCCCCACATTTTGAGGATGTTCCTGAGGGATGGAGGAGATGAAATTGCCAGATTTTGGGGATGTTCCCAAAATCCAGGTGTGTACCCCCCTCACCTGTTGGTGGTCCAGCAGGGTGAGACCCCTGACCCCGGCCAGGATGAGATTTTTGGCCACCTCGGCCCCCAGCCCACGCAGCCCCACCAGCAGCACCCGCGATGCCCGTAACCTGTGAGAGGATCCCGGGAAAAAAACCAGCATTTATCCTCCAGATAAATCCTAAAGAATGGGAATGTGGGACCCCAAAACTCCTCTAGTGACCCCTAAACCCTGTGGGGACCCCCCAAGACAAAAGAAAGATCCCCAGATCGCTACAGAGCCACCCCAAATCCCCAGATCGCTACAGAGCCACCCCAAGTCCCAGACCCCTACAGAGCCAACCCCAAATCCCCAGATCGCTACAGAGCCACCCCAAATCCCCAGATCGCTACAGAGCCACCCCAAGTCCCAGACCCCTACAGAGCCACCCCTAACCCTTATGGGGGACACCCAAGGCTTTGTAGCGACCCCCAGACCCCTACAAGGACCCCCAAGAACCCCTACAAAGCCCCCTTAAAGCTCCTATGGAGCTCCTGTAAATTGTACAGGGCTCTTACTCCCCCCCATAGGGTCCCCAAAGCCCATATAGAGACACCCACAGAATCCCCCCCAGCCCCACCGACCGTTTCTGGGCCTCGAGCCCCCAGAGCCGGATTTGCCGGTCGTACTGAGCCGCCTCCTCCTCGCTGATGCCGCCAGGGCTGGACTCGTCCTTCTCCACCATCGCGGCGGTCCCCGAGACCCCCACTCAGGATCACTCAAAGCCCCTTACGACCCCTAAAAGCCCCTCCGAGCTTTCAAACCCCTTCTCGACACCTCACAGCTCCTCACGGGCCATCAAAGCCCTTCAAGACCCCTCAAAGCCCCTCACGACCCCCCAGACCCCTCACACAACTCGCAGCGCCCCCTGGCGGCCCGCGCAAAGCCCCGCGCCCGCCGCCGCTCCACACCCCTCCGGGCGGGGGGGGACACACCGAATCCGCTCCCGGTACCCGCGGTCTCTCAGGAAAAAAGAACGGCCAGATGTTTTTTTTCTGCCGTTGTTTCACCCCGGTTTGACGGCGTGAGGCCGCGGTCACGGGTTTTGGGGCCCTGGCCGTGCGCCGTGTGGCACAACCCGTGTTGTTTCCCCCCCTCTTTCCGCACTCAGATGGACTCGTCCTCCTCCCATTGCGGGCGTTCCCGCCGTCCCCCATCGGTTTCGTCAATCTCCGTCAGCCTCGTTCGGAGACTTTCGGAAACGTTCCGAGCGCGCCTTCGTCAACCTTCGGAAGTCTTCGGAACGCGTCGGAAAACTTCGGGCGCACTCGGAGAGTCTTGGAGAACTTCGCGGAAATCCCGTGATTTCCCCATCCCAAAGAAACGAAGCGGCCAAACCGGTGCAAAAACCCCGTCAATAATTAGAAAAATCGGGGGTTTGGGGGTTATTTTCTCCTGGTTTTATAAAATCTATGTTGTGTTTTCCAAGTCACAGGTAGATCCCTAACTCCCTTCCCGCTCCTCTCACCTCGCACAGATTTTCCTACAATTTCGCGACGTTTTGGGTTTTTTTTTTTTTTTTTTTTTTTTTAAATTCCCAGATTTTGGGGATGTTCCTGAGGGATGGAGGTGATGAAACTCCCACATTTAGGGGATGTGCAGAAAGGAAAAACCCCAGGGATAGAGGTGATGAAACTCCCAGATTTTAGGAATGTTTGTGGGAGGGGGGGAAACCCCAGGGGTGAAGGTGATGAAACCCCCACATTTTGAGGATGTTCCTGAGGGATGGAGGAGATGAAATTGCCAGATTTTGGGGATGTTCCCAAAATCCAGGTGTGCACCCCCCTCACCTGTTTGTGCTCCAGCATGGTGAAACCCCAGACCCCTGACCCCGGCCAGGATGAGATTTTTGGCCACCTCGGCCCCCAGCCCACGCAGCCCCACCAGCAGCACCCGCGATGCCCGTAACCTGTGAGAGGATCCCGGGAAAAAAACCAGCATTTATCCTCCAGATAAATCCTAAAGAATGGGAATGTGGGACCCCAAAACTCCTCTAGTGACCCCTAAACCCTGTGGGGACCCCCCAAGACAAAAGAAAGATCCCCAGATCGCTACAGAGCCACCCCAAATCCCCAGACCCCTACAGAGCCACCCCAAGTCCCAGACCCCTACAGAGCCACCCCTAACCCTTATGGGGGACACCCAAGGCTTTGTAGCGACCCCCAGACCCCTACAAGGACCCCCAAGAACCCCTACAAAGCCCCCTTAAAGCTCCTATGGAGCTCCTGTAAATTGTACAGGGCTCTTACTCCCCCCCATAGGGTCCCCAAAGCCCATATAGAGACACCCACAGAATCCCCCCCAGCCCCACCGACCGTTTCTGGGCCTCGAGCCCCCAGAGCCGGATTTGCCGGTCGTACTGAGCCGCCTCCTCCTCGCTGATGCCGCCAGGGCTGGACTCGTCCTTCTCCACCATCGCGGCGGTCCCCGAGACCCCCACTCAGGATCACTCAAAGCCCCTTACGACCCCTAAAAGCCCCTCCGAGCTTTCAAACCCCTTCTCGACACCTCACAGCTCCTCACGGGCCATCAAAGCCCTTCAAGACCCCTCAAAGCCCCTCACGACCCCCCAGACCCCTCACGGCCCCTCACGCAACTCGCAGCGCCCCCTGGCGGCCCGCGCAAAGCCCCGCGCCCGCCGCCGCTCCACACCCCTCCGGGCGGGGGGGGACACACCGAATCCGCTCCCGGTACCCGCGGTCTCTCAGGAAAAAAGAACGGCCAGATGTTTTTTTTCTGCCGTTGTTTCACCCCGGTTTGACGGCGTGAGGCGGCGGTCACGGGTTTTGGGGCCCTGGCCGTGCGCCGTGTGGCACAACCCGTGTTGTTTCCCCCCCTCTTTCCGCACTCAGATGGACTCGTCCTCCTCCCATTGCGGGCGTTCCCGCCGTCCCCCATCGGTTTCGTCAATCTCCGTCAGCCTCGTTCGGAGACTTTCGGAAACGTTCCGAGCGCGCCTTCGTCAACCTTCGGAAGTCTTCGGAACGCGTCGGAAAACTTCGGGCGCACTCGGAGAGTCTTGGAGAACTTCGCGGAAATCCCGTGATTTCCCCATCCCAAAGAAACGAAGCGGCCAAACCGGTGCAAAAACCCCGTCAATAATTAGAAAAATCGGGGGTTTGGGGGTTATTTTCTCCTGGTTTTATAAAATCTATGTTGTGTTTTCCAAGTCACAGGTAGATCCTTAACTCCCTTCGCGCTCCTCTCACCTCGCACAGATTTTCCTACAATTTCGCGACGTTTTGGGTTTTTTTTTGTTTTTTTTTTTTTCTGCCGAGCGACATTTGGATGTGGAGAAACATCCCGTGACCAGCGGAAATTCCCTGTCCTGAGCTGAACTCCAGGTGGGAAGAGGATTTTGGGAGAACGTTGAGTCCAATCATCGACGGGCACCGTGGATTTGGGAGGGGTTTTGGGTCGGGAAAGACAAATCCGTGAGGGGAAAAGACTTCAAATCTCCTTATAAAACTTTCTTCTCCTCAAATTTCACTCTAAAACTCTTTAAGAAGATCCCCACATACGAGGACTTCCGGACACATTCGGAGAACTTCGTGAGAATTCGGAGAGAATCCGGAGAGCTTCGGAGGCGCTCGGAAACGCTCGGCATCCACCGGAAAAACCCGACGAGCACTTCGTGCATCCCCGCCGCCTTTCGGCGCCCTCCGAATAGGCGGCGCTCGGCTGTTTCCGGCGGCGCTCGGCTGTTTCCGGCGGCCGTCGGGGCGCTGCCTCAGGGCGGGCGCCATTTTGTGTGTCCGCCCGCGGAGCGCGGGGCGCGGGCGGAGGAGCCGCCGGGCCGAGCCCCCCGCGCCGTTCAGTGACTGTGCCCCCCGTTCTCCACCCCCTGCCCGTTGCCCATGGCCGTGGAGAGCCCGAGTGTCCCCCCCGCCGCCGCCGCCTCCCCCCCCAGCCCGCACTGCACTCCCCCTTCTCCGTCCTGCCACGGCAGCTGCAGCCTCCCCCGGCCGCCGCCGCCGCTCCAAGGCCACCATCACGGCCCGGACGAAAGGTCCAGTAACCGCCTCTCCCGAGCGCCTTCTCTGTGTGGCTGGGGGTCGGTCCGGCGCGCCGGACCAGGTTTGGGGAGGGGGCGGCGGGAGGGGGAAGGGCCTGAGGGGGATTTGGGGGTGGTCCTGAGGAGGAAGAGGAGGGGATGAAGGCAGTGCAGGCCTCGGGGTGGGTGTGAGAGGATTTGGGGATATTTTGGGGGGGTTTTTGAAGGACGATCCCTGGGTGGGGGGGGATTTAGGTCATTTTTGGGGGGCTCTTGAGGTGCTGGGGGGGTTTAACCCAAATTTTGGGGGGTTTTGAGTCCTCCTTAGGGGGGTCCAGCCCCTTTTTTAGGGGATTTCTTTTGGGTAAGGGCTTGAATTTCTTTTTAGGGAAGACTAAACTCATTTTTTTGGGGGTGGTCTTAAGGTTTGGGGGGGTTAACCCCAATTTTGGGGGGTTTCAGACCCTTTTTTTGGGGGGTTTAATCCCTTTTTTTGGGATTGAAATCCTAATTTTGGGGTTCAGCTCCTTTTGGGGAACTTTGACTCCCAGAGGGGGGGTCTAGTTGGGTTTTTTTGGGGGGATTTAACTCTTTTTTAAGGAATATTTAGATGCTGGGGGGGGGGTTACCCCAATTTTGGGGGATTTTAGCTCCTTTTGGGGGTTTAGCCCCATTTTTTTGGGGGATGATCCTTAAAAACTTTTTCATTCCCTCCTAAAAATTCCATTTATTTCCTTAAAATCTCCCCAAATTTGGCTCAGGAAGTTTGGGGGGGTCCCTTCAGAGATTTAAAATCTTCCAAAATCTCCAAATCTGCCCCAAAAAATCCCCTTTTCCCTCTTTTTGGGACCCCTCCCCAAAAGAACTCAGAGCCATTTCTGGGATTTCCATTTTTTTTTAGTAGTTCAGTCCAAATTATGTGAGAAAAAGGGAAAAAAAGCTGAAATAAGGGAGGTTTTGGGGGGAATTTGTAGAAAAAAAGGTAAATTTGGGGGGTTTCGAGAGTGTTTTTAGGGAAAAAAAAGGAATTTGGGGAGTTTTTTAGGGAAAAAAAGTGATTTTTTAGAGGCAGAAAGTTAAAATCAGGGAGTTTGGGGGTATTTTTAGGAAAAAAGGGTGATTACTAGGGTGTTTTTAGGGGAAAAAAGTGATTTTTTAGGGGCAAAAAGTTAAATTCAGGGAGTTTGGGGGTATTTTTAGGAAAAAAGGGGTAATTGAGGAAGTTTGGGGGATATTTTGGAGGGTAAAAAGGTAAATCCAGGGAGGTTGGAGATATTTTTTAGAAAAAAAAAGTGAAATAAGGGCATTTTTTTGGGGGAAAAAAAGTAAATCCGGGCAGTTTGGGGGTTTATTTAGGAAAAATGGTGAAATAAGTGAATTTTTGGGGTGTTTTTAGGAAAAAAAAGTGAATTTTTAGGCTGTTTTTAGGGGGAAAAGGTAAACTCAGGGAGTTTGGGAGTATTTTTAGGGAAAAAAAGAGCAAAAGAAGGGAGATTTGGAAATATTTCTTAAAAAAATTAGTATATCCAGGGTTTTTTGGGGGTTTTCTGGGGAAAAAGGCAAACCCAGGGAATCTGGGGGGGCTGGGCTTCATTTCCAGGTGGGAAATGGGTGGGAAAGGGGTGGAAAATGTGGAATTTTGCATTTTTTTGGTGCCTTTTCCCCCTCCCTTGGTCCCCCCCACGTGTAAATCCCCCCGGTGTGTCCCAAACCAAGCAGAACCCTCCCCAAAAAAAGTCACAAAAGCACACAATGCCCCAAAAAAACCCCAAAAATCCAAAAAAAAGGGACGTTTCCAGGTGCAACAGCCCCGAGTTCCCACCTGGAACGGGATTTTCCACCCCAAAAAAGTGGAAAAGTTGGTGGAAATCGCTGGAAAATGTGTGAAAATCATCAAAAAAAAGGTGGTAAAAAGCACCTCACACGTGCCCCTGCCCCCCAGCTGTGCCCAGGTGTGTCTAGGGGTATTCAGGTGTGTCCCAGCTGTGTCTAGGCCTGTCCAGGTGTGTCCCAGCTGTGTCTAGGCCTGTCCCGGCGTGACCCAGCTGTGTCTAGGGCTGTCCTGGTGTGTCCCAGGGGTGTCTAGGGGTATCCAGGTGTGTCCCAGGTGTGTCCCAGCTGCAGGTGTCCGTGTCTAGGGCTGTCCTGGTGTGTCCCAGGTGTGTCCCAGCTGTGCCCAGGAGTGCCCAGGTGTGTCTAGGACTGTCCAGGTGTGTCTAGGGATGTCCAGGTGTGCCCAGGAGTCCCCAGGTGTGGCCCAGCTGTGCCCAGATGTCTCCAGGTGTGTCTAGGGATGTCCAGGTGTGTCCCAGCTGTGCCCAGGAGTCCCCAGGTGTGTCTAGGACTGTCCAGGTGTGTCTAGGGATGTCCAGGTGTGCCCAGGAGTCCCCAGGTGTGGCCCAGCTGTGCCCAGATGTCTCCAGGTGTGTCTAGGGATGTCCAGGTGTGTCCCAGCTGTGCCCAGGTGTGTCTAGGGATGTCCAGGTGTGTCCAGGAGTCCCCATGTGTGGCCCAGATGTGTCTAGGACTGTCCAGGTGTGTTCCAGCTGTCCCCAGAGGTGCCCAGGTGTGTCCCAGGTGAATCCAGGTGTGCTCAGCTATTCCTAGGTGTGCCCAGATGTCTCCAGGTGTGTCCCAGGTGTACCCCACATGTGTCCCGGGGTGCCCAGGTGTGTCCCAGGCATCCCTGTCTGTGCCCCAGTTGTTCCCAGGTGTGCCCCAGGGGTACCCAGCTGTGCCCACGTGTGTCCCAGGTGTCCCGCCCAGTTGTTCCCAGCTGTGCCCAGGTGTGTTCCAGGTGTCCCCAGGTGTGTCTCAACTGTGCCCAGGTGTGTCCCAGGTGTACCCCACATGTGTTCCGGGGTGCTCAGGTGTGTCCCAGCTGTGCCCAGATGTCTCCAGGTGTGTCCCAGGAGTCCCCAGGTGTGGCTCAGGTGTGTCCCAGCTGTGCCCAGATGTCTCCAGGTGTGTCCCAGGTGTACCAGCTGTCCCCAGGTGTGCCCCAGGCATCCCCAGGTGTGCCCCGGGGTACCCAGCCGTGATCAGGTATGTCCCAGGTGTCCCCAGGTGTGTCTCAGCTGTGCTCAGGTGTGTCCCAGGTGTACCAGCTGTCCCCAGGTGTGCCCCAGGCATCCCCAGGTGTGCCCCGGGGTACCCAGCCGTGATCAGGTATGTCCCAGGTGTCCCCAGGTGTGTCCCAGCTGTGCTCAGGTGTGTCCCAGGTGTACCAGCTGTCCCCAGGTGTGCCCCAGGCATCCCCAGGTGTGCCCAGTTGTCCCCACTGTGCCCCAGGTGTACCCAGCTGTGCTCAGGTATGTCCCAGCTGTGCCCAGGTGTGACCCAGCTGTGCTCAGATGTCCCCCAGCTGTGCCCAGGTGTGCTCAGATGTCCCCCAGGTGTGTCCCAGGTGTCCCCAGCTGTGCCTCAGGTGTCCCAGTGTGTCCAGGCGTGCCTTAGGTGTCCCCCAGCTGTGCCCAGGTGTGTCTCAGCTGTTCCCAGGGGTGCCCCAGGTGTGCCCCAGGTGTGCTCAGATGTGCCCCAGGTGTGCTCAGATGTGTCCCAGGTGTGCCCCAGGTGTCCCCAGGTATGGCCCAGCCCAGGGGCCCCCAGCTGTGCCTCAGGTGTCCCAGTGTGTCCAGGCGTGCCCCAGCTGTGCTCAGATGTCCCCCAGCTGTGCCCAGGTGTGTCTCAGCTGTTCCCAGGGGTGTCCAAATGTGTCCCAGGTATGCTTCAGATGTCCAGGTGCGCCCCAGGTGTGCCCAGATGTGTTGCAGGGGTGCCCAGGTGTGCCCAGATGTCCCCCAGGTGTGCCCCAGCTGTTCCCAGGGGTGTCCAGCTGTGGCCCAGCTGCTCCCAGGTGCATCTCTAGCTGTGCCCAGGTGTGCCCCACGTGTCCCCAGGTGTGTCTGAGGTGCCCCAGCTGTGCTCAGGTGTCCCCAGATGTCCCCCAGGTATGCCCAGCTGTGCCCAGTTGTATCACACTGTGTGCCCAGCTGTGTCCCCAGCTGTCCCCCGGCTGTCCCCAGGTGTGTCCCAGGTGTCCCTCAGGTGTCCCCAGCTGTGCCCAGCTGTGCCCAGTTGTATCACACTCTGTGCCCAGGTGTGTCCCCAGGTGTCTCCCAACTGTCCCCAGCTGTGTCCCAGGTGTGCCCAGGTGTGTCCCGGCTGTCCCCAACTGTCCCCAGGTGTCTCCCAGGTGTCCCCAGCTGTCCCAGGTGTCCCTCAGGTGTCCCCAGGTGTCCCCAGCTGTGTCCCAGGTGTCCCTCAGGTGTGTCCCAGGTGTCCCCAGGTGTGTACCAGGTGTGCCCAGGTGTCCCAACTGTCCCCAGGTGTCCCCAGGTGTGTCCCCAGGTTTCTCCCAGGTGTCCCCCAGGTGTGTCCCAACTGTCCCCAGCTGTGTACCAGGTGTGCCCAGGTGTGTCCCCAGGTGTGCCCAGGTGTGTCCTGGCTGTCCCCAGGTGTGTCGCCAGGTGTGCCCAGGTGTGTCCCGGCTGTCCCCAGGTGTGTCCCCAGCTGTCCCAGCTGTCCCCAGGTGTCCCAGCTGTCCCCAGCTGTCCCCAGCTGTCCCCAGGTGTGTCCCCAGCTGTCCCCAGGTGTGTCCCCAGCTGTCCCCAGCTGTCCCAGACTGTCCCCAGCTGTCGCCCAGGTGTGTCCCCCAACTGTCCCCCGGTGTCCCCAGCTGTCCCAGGTGAGTCCCAGGTGTGTCCCAGGTGTGTCCTGGCTGTCCTCAGGTGTCCCCAGACACCCCAGCTGTCCCCAGCTGTCCCCAGGTGTGTCCCAGGTGTCCCCAGCTGTCCCCAGCTGTCCCCAGCTGTCCCAGGTGTCCCCAGCTGTCCCAGGTGTCCCCAGCTGTCCCCAGCTGTCCCCAGCTGTCCCCAGGTGTCCCCAGCTGTCCCAGCTGTCCCCAGGTGTGTCCCCCAGTGTCCCCAGTGTCCCCAGGTGTCCCCAGCTGTCCCAACTGTCCCCAGGTGTCCCCAGCTGTCCCAGGTGTCCCCAGGTGTCCCCAAGCCCAGTAAATTCCCGTTTCCCCCAGGGAGGACACGAAGCTGCAGGAGGATCCGTCACTCCCATTTTCCTCTCCGAACACCAAAAAAACCCCAAAAAAATCCCCTTTTTCCTCAAAAAAACCTGAAAAATCTCCTTTTTCCTCAAAAAAACCTGAAAAATCTCCTTTTTCCTCAAAAAAACCCTGAAAAAATCCAATTTTGTCTCAAAAAAAACCCTGAAAATCCCATTTTGTCTCAAAAAACCCTGAAAAATCCAATTTTGTCTCAAAAAACCCTGAAAAAATCCAATTTTGTCTCAAAAAACCCATAAAACCCCCATTTTTCCCCCAAAAAACCCAGGTTATTTTTCCAAGGAGGATGAGGAGAAAGAAAGAAAACCCTGAAAAATCCCATTTTTTTCCCAGAAAAATCCCATTTTTCCCCCAAAAACCCAGAAAATTCCCATTTGCACCTCCAGGGAGGATGAGGAGCCACAGGAGGATCCACAATTCCCAATTTCCCCTCCAAACCCCATCAAATTCCTGCCTTTTTCCTCCAAAAACCCCCATTTTTTCCCTGAAAACCCACATTTTTTCCCAAAAAAACCCCAGAAAACCCCCATTTTTTTCCCCAAAACCCCCCGTTTTCCCCCTAAAATGCCCGTTTCTCCCCCAGGGAGGATGGGGAGCTGGAGGAGGGCGAGCTGGAGGACGACGGGGGCGAGGAGCCGGCCGAGGCGCGGCGCTCCCAGTGGGACCAAACCCAGAAAATCCCTTTTTTTGCCCCAAAAACCATAAAATTCCTGGGGTTTTTTCCCAGTGAGGATGAGGAGCCTCAGGAGGATCCACAATTCCCATTTTCCCCTCCAAACCCCATCAAATTCCTGCGAGTTTCCCCCAAAAACCCCAGAAAATCCCAATTTTTCCCCCAAAAAAACCAGAAAACCCCCAAAACCCCCATTTTTTCTCAGAAATCTCCCATTTTTCCCCTGAAAAATCCCAACCCCTCCAAACCCCATCAAATTCCTGCGAGTTTCCCCCAAAAACCCCAGAAAATCCCAATTTTTCCCCCAAAAAAACCAGAAAAATCCCATTTTTTCTCCGAAATCTCCCATTTTTTCCCAAAAAAACCCCAGAAAAATTCAATTTTTTCCCCAAAATCCCCCCTTTTCCCCTAAAATGCCCGTTCTCCCCCAGGGAGGATGGGGAGCTGGAGGAGGGCGAGCTGGAGGACGACGGGGGCGAGGAGCCGGCCGAGGCGCGGCGCTCTCAGTGGGACAAAACCCAGAAAATGCCCTTTTTTCCCCCAAAAACCATAAAATTCCTGGGGTTATTTCCCAGGGAGGATGAGGAGCCACAGGAGGATCCACAATTCCCATTTTCCTCTCCAAACCCCATCAAATTCCTGCCATTTCCCCCCCAAAAATCCATTTTTTTCCTCGAAATCTCCCATTTTTTCCCAAAAAA
>NW_024503880.1:0-490 GCF_017590055.1 Onychostruthus taczanowskii
TGCTGGTGCTGCTGCTGGTGGCCGCCGTGCTGGTGGCCGCCGCCGCCGCGCCGCGTCCTGGTGGCCCGGTCCAGCCGCTCCAGGTCGTCGTCGCTGTCCAGGTCCGAGAACTCCACCAGGTCGTCGTCGCGCAGCGTGCTGAAGTGGCGCGTCTGCTTCCGCACGCGCGGCGTGTCGATGACCAGGTTGTTCTGGGTGGACACAGGTGGACAGTGGTCAGTGACCCCCAGGTGACCACCAGGTGACCACGCCCAAGTGATCATGCCCAGGTGACCACGCCCACCTGACCCCACCCAGGTGCTAAAGTGGAGTTTGTCCTCCCGCACGCGCAGTGCGTCAGTCACCAAATTATTCTCAGTGGACACAGGTGGACAGTGGTCAGTGACCCCCAGGTGACCACCAGGTGACCACGCCCAAGTGACCACGCCCACCTGACCCCGCCCAGGTGACCCCACCCAGGTAATAAAGTGGAGTTTCTCCTTCCGCACAC
>NW_024503881.1:0-490 GCF_017590055.1 Onychostruthus taczanowskii
GCATCCCCCCAAGCCCCTCCCCCTCCTCAGGTGTCAATCAAGGCCCTGTGCCGGGCCCGGGAGGCGGAGCTCTGGAGGCCACGCCCACCCAGGTAAGCCCCACCCCTTTGCCGATAACCCCTCGTTAGCCCCTTTGTTAACGAGCTAACAGTTAATTAATTAACCCCAGAGCTGCCGACCAGCCCGGGGAACCCCAGGAGGCTCCGGATTGGCTGAAACAGGCTGAGGTGGGCGTGGCTTGCTGGGGAAGGGGGCGTGGCTCCGCCGAGGCCACACCCCCTCCCCTGACACTTGGCGCCCCCTGCAGGCCGTGCTGATTGGCCACAGCCCGGAGGCCGTGCTGTGGGCGTTGGAGGCCCTGGCCAATCAGAGCACGAGGTGGGTGTGGCCTGGAGTGGTGGGAGGGGCTTAGTGGAGCTGAAAGGAGTGGGAGGGGCTTAAAGGGGTGGGTGTGGCTTGAGGAGGTGGGTGGGGCTACAAGAGGTGGGTG
>NW_024503882.1:0-490 GCF_017590055.1 Onychostruthus taczanowskii
AGCTCAGCCCAGTCTGCTGGCAGCTGGTCACCTTGCCCCCGCCACCCCCAGCTGTGGTGCCAACACAAGATATCAAATTTCAAGCCTGCTCAGTCTCTCTATCATTCTCTCCCAGGGGAGCTGGGGGGAAGCTACCCAAACCATCCCAGAACTCCTCCACACCTGCAGCTTGCAGGGCTCCGGCTTCCCTTCCCACAGGCCGCATGGCCTCCCCCTCCCCCACCCAGACGGAGCTGGGCCGGGGCGGAGATCAGATCCGCTCACCTGCCGGACTCCAAAGAGAAAGTCTCTCTGGGAATGCTCTGCTTATAACCCCTGTGTGTTCTCAGAGGCGTATCCAAGTCCTCAGTGGCCACACCAAGTGCCAATTTCAAATCTGGCCACTGATTGGTTTGACCATAACTTTCCCAGAAACTCACTTCCTGGTCAAACCACGACAGGGTGGCATGACTTAGCCAGGTGCGCATTCTCTTTGGTCCCTGAAGAAGCT
>NW_024503883.1:0-490 GCF_017590055.1 Onychostruthus taczanowskii
GGGGATTTTGGGGAATTTCGGGGATTTCAGGGATTCCGGGAATTCCGGGGGGGTGGGAACGCTTCGGGAGACCAAGGGAGGTTTTGGGATCTTTTGGGGGAATTTTGGGGATTTTTTTTAGGATTTTCAAAGAATTTTTGGGATTTTGTTTAGGATTTTTAAAGAATTTTTGGGTTTTTGTTTAGGATTTTTAAAATTTTTTGGGATTTTGTTTAGGATTTTTAAAATAAATTTTAGGGGATTTTTGGGGGAGTTTTGAGGATTTTTTAAATGATTTTTTTTGGGGTTTTTTTAGGATTTTTTTTAATAAATTTTTGGGATTTTTTGGGGGAGTTTTAAGGATTTTTTAAAGAATTTTTTGGGATTTTTTTTGAGATTTTTTGGGGATTTTTTGAGTATTTTTTAAGGATTTTTGGGATGTGTTGAGATTTTTTGAGGGTTTATTAAAGAATTTTTTTGGGACGTTTTTTGGGATTTTTGGGGATTTTTT
>NW_024503884.1:0-490 GCF_017590055.1 Onychostruthus taczanowskii
AAACTATTGCTTTGATTTTTTTTGTCCTGACAATGAGAAACATATATTTCTAACTTATGAATAAGTCACCAAACATGTTATCTGTAAATGTTTTCTAAACTAATGAGAATTTAAGGAATTGTCCTTGATAGAAGTATTTTGTATGACTACAGGAATAAATGTGATGATTACTGCACTAAGGAACAGTGCTAGTGCAAAAATGTGGGGAAAGTGTTCAAGTGACATTTACACATACAGACAGACATGCACATAAATAAACATATATAAATCCATGTTTCTACCACATACATATATATATGTGTAATGTCTATACACACACACACACATACACATTACACACAAAATCAGGCTTTGCAGAAAACATCTGTTAGTGATTGTGGTTTGACTTGCTTCCATAAGGCATTAAGTTCCTTTATCATAACCATCTGTCATTTTTGCTGTGTTTACCGAATTAATTACAGAATTTTAAACAGCTCATTTAAAAAAAAAA
>NW_024503885.1:0-490 GCF_017590055.1 Onychostruthus taczanowskii
GCTTCCCGGCTTTGCCGAGACGTGCGGGGAAAGCCGAGGGGGTTTGGGAAGGGCCGGAGGTTCCACTTGGCCTCTGCTTGGCGCTGCTCACTGATAACAATGGCCTCTGCTCGAGGAAGGGAAGAAGGGAGAGGAGAAAGGAGGGAAAAAAAAAAAAAAAAAAAAAAAAAAGGGGAGGGGGGGGGGGAAAAAAAAAAAAAAAAAAAAAAAAAAAAAAAAAAAAAGAGGCAAAAAATTGGGAAAGAATAGAGAAATAATAATTCAGAAATAATAATAGTTCAGAAATAAGAATAATTCAAAAATAATAATAATTTAGAAATTATAATAGTTCAGAGGTAAGAATAAAAAAAAAAAAAAAAAAAAAAGGAAAGGAAAAAAAAAAAAAAAAAAGGGGGGAGGGGGGGGGGAAAAAAAAAAAAAAAAGAGGCAAAAAATTGGGAAAGAATAGAGAAATAATAATTCAGAAATAATAATAGTTCAGAAATAAGAA
>NW_024503886.1:0-490 GCF_017590055.1 Onychostruthus taczanowskii
CCACCACGGATGGAGGATTTTGGGGTGAAATTTGCCAATTTTGGGGTGGAATTTGCAGATTTTGAGGTGAAATTTGTAAATTTTTTCAGGAACACTCAATTTTTTTAGGGATTTTTGGGGTCCAACCCCACATTTTGGGGTGTCCCTCACCTGGGGTGACCTCGGAGATGTGGCACTCCTCCGGGGGGGGGAATGGGGTGGATTTTGGGGTGGAATTTGCCGATTTTGGGGTGGAATTCACCGATTTTGGGGTGGAATTTTCAGATTTTGGTAGGAATATCCCATTTTTTGGGGAGTTTTGGTATCCTAGCCCAGGTTTTTGGTAGGAATATCCCATTTTTTTGGGATTTTTGGGGTCCAACCCCAGATTTTGGGGTGTCCCTCACCTGGGGTCAACTTGGAGATGTGACACCGCCCCTGGGGGTGGGAACGGGGCAGGATTTTGTGGGAATGGGGCAGATTGTGGGGTGGAATTTGCCGATTTTGGGGT
>NW_024503887.1:0-490 GCF_017590055.1 Onychostruthus taczanowskii
AATTCCCAAATGTCTGAAGTCAAGCAGACAAGGCCAAATCTGTCTTGGCTGAGCAGGAATCTTCTCTTGGAAAAAAACCAAAAAAGGTGTATGCCTTTTCCACTGGGACCTTGCCTAGTGGAAGCAAGGTCAGGTGGTATGGGAACAATAAGAGATGCTGCTCACCACTGTAGGGAAAAAAATTAATGTGGCCAAAGATCAACTGGAGATGAAGCTGTCCAGAATTGTGGGAGCAATAAAGAGATTTCTCATACATATTAAAATAGCATACATATTAAAATAGCATAAAAATGCAGCAAAAAAATAATACTTGCCCATTACAGGATGAGGATTGTCACCTCGCAGACGGGGACATGGCGGAGGTGTTCAGTGCATTCTTTGTCTCTGCCTTTAACACTGATGGTAGACTAATGTGGTCCCAGTGTCTTCAGCTGGAGGACCAGGACTGTGAGAATTATAAGCTCCAGTCAACCCTGAACTTGTGTGGGAT
>NW_024503888.1:0-490 GCF_017590055.1 Onychostruthus taczanowskii
AATTTTCTGTTGGTTTTGGGGTCATTTAGGGGTAATTTGGGTACTTTTGAGTAATTTTGGATCATTTTGGGGTAATTTGGGGTATTTTGGGGTAATTTTGGGTAATTTAGGTTAATGTGGGGATAGTTTTAGGGTTTTTTGGGGTAATTTGGGGTAATTTTTGGTAATTTAGGGTAAATTTTGGGGTAATTTTGAGGTAATTTGGGTTAATGTGGGGATAATTGTAGGGATTTTGGGGTAATTTGGGGTAATTTTTGGTAATTTGGGGTAATTTTGTGGTAATTTTTGGGTAATTTGGGGTAATTTTGGGATAATTTTAGGGTTTAATGGAGTAATTTAGGGTAATTTTGAGGTAATTCTGGGGTAATTTTGAGGTAATTTGGGTTAATGTGGGGATAATTTTAGGGTTTTTTGGGGTAATTTGGTTAATTTTGAGGTAATTTGGGGTAATATTTTGGTAATTTGGGGATAGTTTTAGGGTTTTTTGGGG
>NW_024503889.1:0-490 GCF_017590055.1 Onychostruthus taczanowskii
GGGAGGGAGTTTGAGGGGTTTGGAGGAGAATTTTGGGGGTTTGGTGGGGAAAATTTGGGCGTTTTCGGGGGGGTTTTTGGGGGTTTGGGGAAGGAATTTGGGGGTTTCAATACCGATTTTGGGAACTTTGGCGAGGATTTTGGGAGGTTTCAGAGAGGATTTTGGGAAGGAATTTGGGATGTTGGGAATGGATTTTGGGAATTCTGGGATTGGATTTTCGGGATTTTGGGAATGCTGGGAGGGAGTTTGAGGGGTTTGGAGGAGAATTTTGGAGGTTTTGGGTGGGATTTTTCAAAAATGCAGCCTGGGAGGTGGGGGTTTCAATACCGATTTTGGGAACTTTGGCGAGGATTTTGGGAGGTTTCAGAGAGGATTTTGGGAAGGAATTTGGGATGTTGGGAATGGATTTTGGGAATTCTGGGATTGGATTTTCGGGATTTTGGGAATGCTGGCAGGGAGTTTTGGGGGTTTGGAGGGGATTTTTGGGGGT
>NW_024503890.1:0-1032 GCF_017590055.1 Onychostruthus taczanowskii
CAACCAGAACCAGAGCTTTGTGCCTCCTGTACGCTGGGCTGAAGCAGGAAGGTGCCCCAGAAGAGAGGAGTGAATCAGGGCACAAAGTTTGCAGGTCTCAGTGAGCACATTGCAAAGTTGTTACCCACCAGCTCCGTCACAAGCACACTTGGACAGACGTGCCTCCTGTACGCTGGGCTGAAGCAGGAAGGTGCCCCAGAAGAGAGGAGTGAATCAGGGCACAAAGTTTGCAGGTCTCAGTGAGCACATTGCAAAGTTGTTACCCACCAGCTCCGTCACAAGCACACTTGGACAGACCACACTTCGCCAAATTCATCAATTTCCATCCCATTATGAAAGCTGGGGAGTTATGGGTTTTATGGGCTGTTTCCTTTTGGTCAAACCACTCCATGGGACAGCGCTTGACAGGCCATTGTGGTCTGGGAATCAGGCTATGGAAGACAATCCTGCCAGGTGAGTCACCTGTGCCAGGGAGCAGTACACAGGAAGCTTGTTCTTTCCATGCCAGTGCAGGGCACAAAGGCATGATCCTAAAAGTGACACTCTGCTTCTGCTGCTCACCTGGAAACACAGAAATCAGGGGCTGGAGAGACCTACAGGGTCACCCTGCTCAACCTACTGAGCCAACAGGGGATCAGATTGACCTCTGTGATATTTTTGGCACATTGGCCAAGGCTCCAGAGAAGAAGGTACCCAGAAAGTTGCTTCCTGTTGGTCACTGAGCCTGCCGAAATGTGTTTTCCTCCCATACTGTAGGATGCCATAACAAAGGGCAGCTTGTCCACATTTATTCCTTCGGGCAGCCCCCATCATGCTGCACACCTGACATCTACTTCCATCTCCCACTCTGGAAGAAAACCAGTATTGCTGCCCTCCTGAGAATATCTAATGCAGGGCTCCTCTAGTCACAGGGCTTACTCAACATCCTTCTTTTCTTCCCTTAAGTCTCAGGACTGGTTTTTCCTTGAAGGCAGAAGAAACCTGAGCACTAGAGAATAGCTCAGAGCCTCTCTGTCCACCATCCTTGGTACA
>NW_024503890.1:2388-11726 GCF_017590055.1 Onychostruthus taczanowskii
ACAGCAATTTTGCCAAAACAACTCCAGTATGGACAAACTCCCTGCTGAGCCAGATGGCTGCAATATGAGGATTAAGTGACTCCCATCCTTCCTGCTTTCATCATGACTAGTGACTGCTCAGAACATGTTTAGGAGCCTCTGCTTGGAGCGCTTGTGACAACACATAGGAACCAAAATGGCCATTGATCAATAAAAGAAGCCAAAGCCCCCACTCAGCAGCCTTTTTGCTTGGGGAAATTCCCTCATTCAACCAATTCCAAAGACCTTCACAGTCCACAGAGGGGTGCTTTAAAGCCAGGAATAATATGAATGGAAGCAATTGTAACTTTAAGGAATCAGATCTCAAAACCAGCTTAGCAGATATGCAGGAAAAGAAAGTTTCCATTTCCAATCCTGCACCTTGGCAGCTAACAAGGAGGATCAAGGGACACAGCACACCACTACAAATTCATGATTGTTGTTACCCAGCGCAAGAACCGGGACAGTTTGGTATAGACACCATATTTGCCTTTCCTTGCACATCCTTCGCCCCAGCTAACTATTCCAGTAACAAAATAAGTATCCTTATATCTGGTCACATGGGGGCCACCACTGTCTCCTTGGCAAGCATCTTTTTCCTCTGTGTCATAACCAGCACAGAACATGTTCTCAGTAATGGCTAAGTTAGTGGATTGTTTGCAAGTGTTCCTATTAACATAGGGGACCTCGAGCACCTTTAGTTTTTTCGATGTTCGCCCACCTTCAAATTCCCGCCCAAAGCCACTAACCCTCCCAGATTTCTGGTTCATCAGAACTTCATTAGCAAAGTCCGCTTTGGGGAGACATGCTGCGATGACATACTCTGAAAACCTGATAGGTTCCTTCAGCTTTAATAAAGCAATGTCATTATCATATGTCTCAGCATCAAATTTGGAATGAACAAATATTTTGTCCACAGTGTGCATTGATTCAGACTGCTCTTTCTTCTCTCTGTCCACTTCACCTGTACAAGAGCATTAAAAGGGTCATTAATGTAGGGAAAGCATAAGAATTTCAGAACAACCTTGACAGAGGAAGAGAGTAGTATATTGAGTCTGAGTACTTTGTCCAGGACCTTAGACCACACAAGGAAATTGAAAACAGGGATGGCAATATTTCTTAGCAGCACCTGGATTGGCTTTGGTCCTGAGATTGGGTGTGTGGAGATTTTTATACCAGTTTATACAAAGGCATAAGCTGATTCAGCTAAACTAATGCAATTTTGTGTGGAAGCACTTACAGCAGCTTGAGCCTGGCTTAGAGAAGAGAACAAGGTGTGGACTACAACAGAACCAAGATGAGGCCGTGTTGATCCTGTTGTCCGGGCTCAAAAGGGAAGCAATGATAAATCTGAGCTTGTTTTTGGTGCCCTATTGCAATGAGTCATAGCTTTCCTGAGGGTTCCTGCAAGAACAAATCTGGATGCTTCTGAAGTGTCAGGAATCATGAGCTTTCTGCAGAAGCACTGCTCTGCTGAACACGTTGATAACCAATACTTCTAGGATATTGGACTGCAACCACTTCCAGCTAGTTGGTAGAGAAGAAAGAGAGGCAGCTGTTGCCACAAAGAAGGATGTCAGAATAATGAGAAATTATAAAAAGCAGCAAAAAGGTAACAAACCTTAATGCATCATGAGTACACCTCATGGGAGATTTAAGGCACAGAAGGTTAGGCACTAGAGATACTCTCAGCTCAGAGGAGTAAAACAAATAATCACTCACCAACAACAACTTTGATTTCTTTGGATTGGTTTATGCAATGAGCTGCAGTAAGTACAAAATTTTCATTCAGAATAGTTCCACCACAAAACTCTTCTCCTTCCTCATTTAAGAGAACAGCCTGTGAAGCAAAAAATTCAAGTGCACAAGGAAGAAGTGCAGTTTAAAGTCGATGATCGATATTGGGGTAACTAATTTCCCTGCACACTACAGAGATGCTTCTTACTGCAACAGGCATGTGTCCCTCCACGTCTCTCCTAGCACGGCATTCCTGCATGCAGAGGCTGCAGATTGACTTCTACTGCTACAGAGTCCTGATTGTCTATATGTGAAGTTAACATTTGGCTTCCACATTACCCCACTCCCAGTGCTGAGTAACATCCCTCAGGCATTGACTGAATGAACAGGCAGAGTGCAGATTCCAGATCACCGCATCCCTTGGACTTACCCCCCAAACAATGTCCACATACAGGAATTCATTTTGGCTGGCCCAAACTCAAGAATAAAACTGAGACATGAGGGTGTATTTCTGAACCTAAACACTGGCTTGTATCTGCTTTATCCCCCTGCCCTCCGGTGTGCTGCCTGAGTGGATGGTCTCAGACAGAACCAAAATGTGTCCTGCAAAAGTGGCCTGGGAGTGATCCTGAAGTCCTCTCTGACAATAGGGTAGGCGGTTCCATCTAAAACGGCACACAGCCTTTTGTTCTGACCCCTTGAAGCTGCAGTTTGCAGAACAGCACATCCAATGCCAGGGTCACACAGCTCAGCTACATCTCGCTCCCGCTGGCACGTGACAAGGGTCATGTTCAGAAGGCTCCAAGCTGGAAGGAGCCACTGCTCCCCTTCCCTCAGAGACACCCTCTGCCCACATGCAGGGCAAAGCCCCCTCCACTCACCTGCCATGGGCACTGGCCAGGAAGACACTCATCCCCACCAACTATCCTGGTATCGACATACGGAGTCTTGCTGCTGGTTCTGTTGTCAGGTGGAGGCGTTGGGCTTTCTGTGGTAATTGCAAAGTCCTCCTCTGTGCTCGTTTCGTTTGCAGCAGGGTCTTCTTGATCACTCATTCCACTGCTATGGTCAGTGGGTGAAAGAACAGACCTTTTTTTCCTTACCACAGCAATTTTGCCACAAGGGTATTTTACTGTAAAGAGAAGAATGCTAAAATTAAAGATGGAGGGAAACACCAACACAAGGAGAAACTCCTTGGAAATACCATCTCACAATATATAGTGCTGCTTCCTCATTCTCCGACAATGGAAAAGACTTGGCACATGAAACCAAGGAAGAAAGACCATATGGTTTGAAAAATGAGTGCTCTTTCCTCATCATGAAGGGTCTCTTTCAGCTTCCATCTCACAATCATGTTTTGAAAGTGTTTAAATTTTAATACACCATTTTCAATTTGTTTTTAACAAATTTAATGCATCATCTTCCATTACTTACATTGACATATTCATGTAGTTCCTCTTAATAAAATGTACTTAATTTGGGAACTGAGTGAAATTATTTATTTTAGGAATAATATTGCCAATGACAGCAATTTGTTATTACCTATAAAGTGTATAAAACCTGACATGATATCTAAATTGTTGACTTACCCCTCCCCTGTGGCATTTTGAAATACAATAAAATTGTACATATGTGCATAGTGCTAATCATAATTATCCAGTTTCTTCAATTACAAGTTGATAAGGTTCACTGCAATTTAAGCATAAATTTTTGCAAGCTGCTCTTTCATATGGCCTGTAAGTGTTTAAGCAAAGATCCTGCTGTGATCACTTTTCTCAGCATGGCCTCACCTTGAGTCCCATGTACAGTTTTTGGCAACTAAATATAAGAAAGATATAAAGCTCTCAGAGAGCATCCAAAAGAGGGCAACAAAGATGGTGAAGGGCCTTGAGGGGAAGCCATATGAGGAGCGGCTGAGGTCACTTGGTCTGTTCAGCCTGGAGGAGACTGAGGGGAGACCTCATTGTGGTCTGCCACTTTCTCCTGAGGGGAAGAGGAGGGGCAGGCACTGATCTCTTCTCTGTGGTGACCAAGACACAGAATCACAGATCCTTTAGATTGGAAAAGACCTCCAGGACCACCGAACACAACCTTTGACAGATCAGCGCCTTGTTAATCAGACTATAGCTCTAAGTGCCACATTCATTTGATTCTTGAAAACCTCCAGGCATGGTGACCCCACCACTACCCTGGGCAATCCACTCCAGTGCTGGGCAGCCCTTTCCATGAAGAAACCCGAGAGAATGGCAGGAAGCTGTGTCAGGAGAGGTTTGGGTTGGATAGTAGAAAAGGATTCTTCACCCAGAGGGTGATTGGGCATTTGAACAGGTTCCCCAGGGAAGTGGTCAAGGCCCCATGCCCGACAGAGATCAAGAAATGTTTGGACAACAATTTCAGGCACATGGGGTTATTATTGGCGTAGTCTAGTAACACACCAGGAGTTGGATATAGACGATCATTGAGGATTCCTTTCAAAACAGGATATTCTGTGATCCAATGATTGTTTATTATCTTGTTAACAGCAGAATTTACTCTGACATGCCTCACAAGGCGGCACTTTGCTAAGGGTTCAAAATCACCTAGATTTTGTTCCACTCTACCACAGCACCTCACAAATGGAAAGCTTTGGAAATACAAAACTCCTGGCCTCACTGTTGGGTCTATGCCATGTAGGATACTGGTGGTTCAAAAGACATTCCTCAACTGCAAACTCAAAGACTGTAACTGTAAACCTTAACTGCGAAATAAGCCTCACCACCACTGCTATTGCTTTATCACATGGCTTGGTACCTGTTGCAACACAGTGTCTGCCATCCTCTGCCAGAAGGTACCCATCTGCACAGGAACACAACACATCCTTCCGCCCATCTCTGCGGACGCTGCAGAACTGCTCACAGTCCCCGTTGTTTATCCTGCAGAACTTTGGTATGACTACAGAAGAGAGGGGGGCAGAAAAACTGTACATAAACACTGACTTCACAGAAGATCTGGAATTCTCTGAAACAGAAAACACTCCTTAAACAGGAACTGTATCCCCACCTGCCAAGCACCTGAAGCACCCTGCAGGAATAACTAATGTCAGTGCTGAACATCAGCTTGTGCCTTACAAAGCAGCCACATCCAGCACAACAAACGTACTTGCCAAGTCTGAGTGGGCCCAGTGGCCATGGCATGGTGAGCTCAAAAAGCAGAGACAAATTGTCAGGGGAGCAATGAACAAAACACTAATAGAGAACGTAATTGTGTAAATCCTCACACAATTCCTCCCTCCTGCCCTAAAAACTCCAACTCCTCATCACTCCCCTTGATCCTCTGACTGAACCTCCTGGAGTTTCACACTCCTGCTCCTACTTCTGGGCTAATGATACCCCCTCCCTTGGCAAGGTCACAGGGGCAGCTCTATGCCACAGAAGTGAGCCCCAGGAAGGATTTCCATGCAAAACATCCTTCCTTACAAGTTCGCCGCCACGGTTCTCTAAAGCAGAAACTTACCAAATTCACAGTTCCTGCCTTGATAACCATCCAAGCACGTGCAAGTGTAGGAACCAATTCCATCTTTACAGTGGCCACCATAGTGACAAGGATTTGAACTGCACTGGTTCCCATCTACAAAAAGAAGCCAAAACCCAAATTATTGTAAGTGTGCAAGCATTTTCAGATAACTCAGAAGGGCTCTTAGTTTTCTTAAGCCATCTTCCATCCTTCCTTTCAAAACATAGGTCCTGTGAGTTGCCACATTCCAGATGGAACAAACAGTATAAATGTAATCTTTCCAAACCTGCAATGATTCATCTACATATCCTCAGTTTTGCAATCTCTTTTTGGTGGTCACTGTATTATGATGTGCACAGAAGCCTTTTTTTACGGGAAGATGAAGTAATACATAGTGGTCAGAGTCTACATAACTTACAGTGAATCCTGTAAAACCAGATAGGACATTTCTATATTGCAATTACTGGCTAAAATCCATCAACTTTTATTTCCTTAAAGGTCATCTCAAGCCTTCTGCATGTCTTTTGCCTGCTGAGCTGTTAATTTAAAGACACAGATACCGGCATGATAAACAGAAGTTAATAAAATCCCCAAAGTTTACGAAACACTGTTAAATTCACATGAGCAGGCCAAAATTCTGTTCTGTGCTGCTTAGAGCGCCAAAATTTTCTCACTGTATCCATCAAGATATGAGCTTGAGTTTGTAGTTATTACCTCTTACTTCAGGCTGCCCACATCTATGTTGGCATCTCGAGTTCTGCAGCCTTTCTTCCTTTCCTGGACACAACTGGCTGACCTGACTCCAGGGCCGCAGCCACACATGCCTCGTAAACTCAGTTACGTGGAGGACAGAGAGGCATTTTGAGACACATTTCATGTAGGAGCTCATTCTCCCACCCATCTCATTCCTTTTCTGGTGCTCACCGACATGGTCTTTCCCACTTAATGCTCTGCTGCAAAAAATGCATTCCCCCCTCACATATGTTCTCTGGGATGCACTGTTTCATACAAGAAGCAGGATATCCAGAAAAGTGACACTTACTCAAGAATTCATTGCTTTAGACAAGACAAATTTCAAATTTCTAAATTTTACCACCTCTTCTGCCCCTGTTTGGAGCAGGGTCACAATAGGTGAGTCAATTTATTTTATTAAGTACTGTTATGATGTTTTTGTGAAGAATTGGAAAATCACAGTGACATATGGGGTAGGGTTCTTGTTATCCTCTGTACAGTTATATATTGTGGGCTTCATTTTGTCCCTCAGCAGCTTACAAATGAATAGTAAGGGTTATTTAATTATCATGTCTCCTGAGAATATGAGAAATAGCCCATTAATTGTGCTGAGCATTTGAAAACACTACATACTGACGCCATAATTTACACTGACACAATTGTCACTCCAAAATGGAATTCCCCATGTGCCTCAGTCCTGGATATCATTGCACTGCAGCTGGCAAAGTGGAGCAAGGTGGGTGAGACAGCAGAGCTACCGGGTGTTCACTCATGTGCCCTGCCCCGCAAAGCAAAACTACTGGCAACTACCTGCATGGTTTAGGCAAAGCAGCACAAAGCCAAGCTGAAGCAAACACTCTACCTGTCTGCCTCATCTGAAGGAAAAGGAGGACAACGGGAAGAAGCCGCGTTGTCCCGCGATGACCCGCCATGCCCATCCTCCGAGCTCACTGCGCATCACCCGCTGCTTGCCCTGCAGGGCTCTGGGGCAGCTGCTCACTGAGAAACACCACAGTGCAAAGGTCAGCCACTCATGAGAAAACAAAACCTCTGACAGCAAAGTCTGAGAGCAATGTCGCCATGGCACGGTGTTGAGACACAAAGCCTGTGAGTGTGCTGCAGCAATGCCACACTGGCAGCTTTGTGCTGGCAGAGCACCTCTAGGCGGCTTTCCTCCAGAAATTTTGACAGAGCCTCTCTAAAGCAGCTGGGCTGTGCAGACAGCCAGGAGCTACAGTAGGTGATGTGGCTCTTGCCCCTGTCCCAAGGAAGGCAGACAACCAGAACCAGAGCTTTGTGCCTCCTGTACGCTGGGCTGAAGCAGGAAGGTGCCCCAGAAGAGAGGAGTGAATCAGGGCACAAAGTTTGCAGGTCTCGGTGAGCACATTGCAAAGTTGTTACCCACCAGCTCCGTCACAAGCACACTTGGACAGACCACACTTCGCCAAATTCATCAATTTCCATCCCATTATGAAAGCTGGGGAGTTATGGGTTTTATGGGCTGTTTCCTTTTGGTCAAACCACTCCATGGGACAGCGCTTGACAGGCCATTGTGGTCTGGGAATCAGGCTATGGAAGACAATCCTGCCAGGTGAGTCACCTGTGCCAGGGAGCAGTACACAGGAAGCTTGTTCTTTCCATGCCAGTGCAGGGCACAAAGGCATGATCCTAAAAGTGACACTCTGCTTCTGCTGCTCACCTGGAAACACAGAAATCAGGGGCTGGAGAGACCTACAGGGTCACCCTGCTCAACCTACTGAGCCAACAGGGGATCAGATTGACCTCTGTGATATTTTTGGCACATTGGCCAAGGCTCCAGAGAAGAAGGTACCCAGAAAGTTGCTTCCTGTTGGTCACTGAGCCTGCTGAAATGTGTTTTCCTCCCATACTGTAGGATGCCATAACAAAGGGCAGCTTGTCCACATTTATTCCTTCGGGCAGCCCCCATCATGCTGCACACCTGACATCTACTTCCATCTCCCACTCTGGAAGAAAACCAGTATTGCTGCCCTCCTGAGAATATCTAATGCAGGGCTCCTCTAGTCACAGGGCTTACTCAACATCCTTCTTTTCTTCCCTTAAGTCTCAGGACTGGTTTTTCCTTGAAGGCAGAAGAAACCTGAGCACTAGAGAATAGCTCAGAGCCTCTCTGTCCACCATCCTTGGTACATGCCAGCTTTTGCCTAAGCCAGAAGAAATTCTGGTATCTCAAAATCCACCAGTTTACTCAGAGCTGTCTGCTGTGTCCCTTTCCTGGATTTTGCAATCTGTTCAATTCTGCTATGTGAAATCATTCCCAAATCATTTGTCAACTTTAAAAAAAAGAATGGGCTCTAATATTTCCTTTTGATACAGGCCCTAGGGTTGCTTATGTCCTTTGACAGGAGGTCTAGAGGCAAGCAGATGTTTCATTCATGTCCTCTCAGCAGGGCACAGAAAGAGCAATGGACACGAAGCGATGCCTTCAGCTACCTCAAGCCCTTTACAGCCCAGTCTGTGTTTTGCTCCAGTCCTCAAGCTCCGCTTAAGTACAAGAAAGTCCTTAGCAAGAGTATGCAAGCAGGATTTGGGTAGGACCCAGACCTGAGACTCTCCTTTGAAGAGGGATCTTTTGCCCTGATTGAGCACAAGGCGCAGCACCCGTGGGACAAAGGATTTGCACAGGAATCCAGTGGACAGAAGAACTCGGGGAACAAACACTGCTGAGCAAACACTGAAGGAAGCCCACTGAGGAGTTATACAGGTCTAGACCAGCAGGCTGGGATAACTGACCTGCCCACTCACTTTCCTGCCCACAATTAGTGCTGACTGCAGCAACACTTGCTGTTTGCAGACTTGTATTTTGAGTTTCTCAGTCTGCTTTGCTCACAGCACCTGCTGTGTGAAATGAGCCAGTACCAGCTCAAAGCCTAAGAGAGATGGAGCAGGTGTCTAAGGAAGTTCAGGGTTCCAGAGCACAGGGGAACATAAGAGACTGGAGAAGCTTTGGAAAAGCCATCAGGATTGTTAGGGGGCAGACCACATGATGGATAGAGGCTGTTGGGGCTGGGCTTGTTAAAATTACAGCAAACAAGAAAAAAAAAAAGAAAGAATGTTTTATTTCAAATGCCGGTGTACATCAACATAGCACCTAACAGAAACATCTAGAACAGTACACATGCAAGGAGTTTTCCAATCCTCAGCCATACACAATCCAGAACAAGATACAGAAAACAGTGAATGTGCACATATATTTTTTCTGATGAGCAGAGTGTACAAATTAAACTAGAATAAAGTACCATCCTTATAAAGCAAAACCCCTCTTTATTTAGACATGCAAGATCTCCTGCTCTCTTAATCTTCTGAACACATCTGAAGGT
>NW_024503891.1:0-489 GCF_017590055.1 Onychostruthus taczanowskii
CCCCGTTTTTCCCCCCGTTTTCCCCACCTTCACACCAGGGGTTGAAGAGCAGCACCACGTCGTTCTGCGCCTCGAAGGGCGCCGCGTACTCGCCGGCCTCGCTCCTGGTCCTGACGCTCAGCCGGTACCGACCAATGGGAGCCGTGGGCGGGGCCGTCAGCCCCACCCACAGGGCGTGGTCGCAGCCGGCCCCGCCCCCCAGGGGCTCGGCCACGCCCTCGTCCAGCTCGGCCGTCCAACCGGTGGGGGAGGAGCCGCCGGGCGCCACCAGCACGTGCGTGCCCTTGGCCACCTGGGGGGTGGGGCCTGAAATCCCAAATTCCCCAAAAAATTTACCAAATTCACCAAATTCCCAAAAGATTCCCCAATTTTATCCCGAAAATCCCCAAAAATCCCCACAAAAATCCCTGTTTTTATGCCCAAAATTGCAAATTTTACCCAAAATTTCACTTCAAAACTCAAAAATTTCCCAAAATTTCCCCCAAAATT
>NW_024503892.1:0-489 GCF_017590055.1 Onychostruthus taczanowskii
GTGGTTCTCTCTGGAGTGTCTGGACATGTAGAATTTTTGCATTCAAATGCAGATGTGGGGCCCAGCTGCTTGGTTTGCTGACAGCTTCTCCTTTTCTGCCATGGAAGGTGCTGAATGTCAGTAAGAGAGCTCAGCAACAGGGAGGCAGATTTCTTGGTCATTCACACAAATGCCATGCTGGGATGAAAAACCCTCTAATTTCAGTCTTCTGAAGGAAGGTGTGGGGTGAAAATCTTTTGAGCTGTACCTGGAACAGCCAGTGCAGTGGTACAGCACTGGGATGAGGATTTTTCTTGGTTCTCAGGAAAGGGTGAGAAGCTGCCATCCGAAGTGCTTTGATATTGGGTAGCAGTGGTGGCTTGGCTTTTAAAACTTGGTGGTTCTTGTGTTCATTTAATTGAGGAGAGGGTTTAGGGAAAGCAGTTGGGGAAGCACTTAAGGAGCTCAGCCTCAGAGTGTAGCTTTTATTTAGGAGTAGAGTTTGCTGGT
>NW_024503893.1:0-489 GCF_017590055.1 Onychostruthus taczanowskii
CCAGGTGTGACCCCACCCCCAGGTGTGACCCCACCCACTGGAAGCTCCACCCACTGAGCTGGCCACACCCACTGACAAGCCTCACCCCCACCGGGTGGGCTCCGCCCCTCCCTGCAGCCACACCCCCTGCCCTCTAAGCCCCTCCCTCGCTAAGCCCCGCCCCTCTGGCCCCGCCCACAGCCGCTGCCCGAGGAGCCAATGGAGGTGCAGGAGGCGGAGCCACCCCCGGACGACGCCCAGGTACGAGGGGGCGGGGCTCTCAGAGGGGCGGGGCCTCCCGGCGCTGGCCCCGCCCCTGAGCGCCCCTCCCCCCGCAGCGGGAGGGGGCGGGGTCTCCCGCCCCCGCGACCACGGCCGAGGAGGCCCTGCCCCCCCCCGAGAGCGACAGCGAGGCCTGGGCGGCGGCCGTGCCCCCGGTGAGTGACCCACGGAGACCCCCAGAGACCCCCAGTGACCCCCAGAGACCCCCAGTGACCCCCGAGTGACCCC
>NW_024503894.1:0-489 GCF_017590055.1 Onychostruthus taczanowskii
GCTGCTACAACCCACGGTGTTTTCCTCTCACCCAAGAGCAGGATGGGACACTAGGAAGAGGAATGACAGAAATGGAGAACTAGGACATTGTTATACACCAGAACCATTAAAAAAAGAGACTTTTCAAAACTGGAAAGCAGCAGATCATTACAAATCCATCAGCTTCCTCCCCTGAAGCGTTTCACACCCCAGATGGAATCCCCAGGCAGAGGACGAATGACAGCCCAAGGAGCTGCTCACACTTCTGCTCAGGCTACCAGAATATCAGTTGGTTTGAGTCCCTGCAAGAAGAGCTGACATCTGATTTCTTTCTGATGTGGAAAAGAAACACTCCTAAAATGCCAAATTTCCTTCACTCCCACATCTTCCAAGTGCTTAAAATCAAAGGCAAGATATCCCAAGGAGACTAAAGTTACCTGGAATTTGGACTAAATGTGCCATAAGTCCTTTTTACATGAACTATATTTAAATCCCCACAGAAATGGAGAA
>NW_024503895.1:0-489 GCF_017590055.1 Onychostruthus taczanowskii
GCCTGTGGGATTGCACCCCAAACCAGCTCTGGAACCCCGTTCCTGGGGGGTGGCCGCAGAACCGCACCCCGAGCCAGCTCTGGAACCCCAATATCGGGTGACAGCACCCCAAACCAGCGCTGGAACCCCTTTCCTGGGGGGTGGCAGCAGAACCGCACCCCGACCCAGCGGTGGAACCCCAATATCGGGTGACAGCACCCCGACCCAGCTCTGGAACCCCGATATCGGGTGACAGCACCCCGAAGCAGCGTTGGAACCCCAATATTGGGTGACAGCACCCCGAACCAGCGCTGGGCCCCTCCCGAGCCCCCCGCGAGCCCCCGGCCCCGTTTTGGGGGACATTTCCTGGCGGCAGCGTGGGCTCAGAAGGGCTCATTGTCCCCCCCGGGCTGGGAACAAAGCGCGTTCTCTTCTCCTCCCCCCGCTCCCGAAACTCCAGGCACGAAAGCGCCGGGGCCGGGGGGGACCCGCGGGGACGCCCGGGGGGGG
>NW_024503896.1:0-489 GCF_017590055.1 Onychostruthus taczanowskii
TTTTGGGGTTTTCACCCAAATTTTGGGGGAGATTTTTGGGGTTCTTCTTGAATTTGGGGGTGATTTTGGGGTTCCCATTGAATTTTGGGGGGAATTTTGGGGTTTTCTCCAGAATTTCAGGGGATTTTGGGGGTTCTCCTTCAATTTGGGGGGATTTTGGGGTTCCGTTTGAATTTTGGGGGAAATTTTGGGGTTTTCCCCCAGATTTTTTGGGGTTGCCTTTAATCCGAGGGGATTTTGGGATGCCGTTGGATTTTGGAGGTGCTCACCCAAATTTTGGGGGGATTTTTTGGGGGGTTCCCATTGAATTTGGGGCAAGTTTTGGGGGGATTTTTGGGGGGATTTGGGGGACTTTTGGGGTCCCCTTGAATTTAGGGAGGATTTTGGGGTTTTCCCCCAAATTTTGGGGGGATTTTTCGGGGTTCCCATTGAATTTGTGGGGGAGGATTTTGGGGATTTTTTGGGTCACCTTGAATTTGGTGTCTTCCC
>NW_024503897.1:0-489 GCF_017590055.1 Onychostruthus taczanowskii
TTTATCTCCAATTCCCCCAAATTTTCCTTCAATTTTCCCTCAATTTCCCCTTTTTCTCCTCAAAATCCCCCACATTTTCCAAATTTTCCCAAAATTTCCCTTTTTTTTCCCCAAATTCTGATTTTTCGCCCCAATCCCCGCAGGGCGTTCGAGGCCTGGACGGTCCCGTGGGACCCAAAGGGAACCTGGTGAGATTTGGGGGGGAAAATGGGAATTTTGGGCAAAAAAGGGGAGTTTTGGGGGAAAAAAGGGGAATTTTGGGCAAAAAAAAATTGGAATTTTGGGTAAAAAAAATGGGAATCTTGGGCAAAAAAGGGGAATTTTGGGGGAAAAGAGGGAAATTTGGGGGGGAAATGGGAATTTTGTCAATTTTAGGGGAAAATGGGAATTTTTTTAGGGAAAAAATTGAATTTTTGGGGGGAAATGGGAATTTGGGGGAGAAAATGGGAATTTTGGGAGTAAAAAATGGGAATTTGGGGAGAAAATTGG
>NW_024503898.1:0-489 GCF_017590055.1 Onychostruthus taczanowskii
CAAAATCCACCCAAAACCAGCCTCAAAGCAACCCGAAACAGCCACAGAGAAATGAAATGGGAATCCCCCCAAAATTATCCCAAGTTATCCCAAAATTACCCCAAAACCAGCCTCAAATCAACCCAAAATAGCCACGGAAAAATGGAGTGAGAAACCCCCAAATTACCCCAAAATATCCTAAAATCGACCCCAAACCAGCCTCAAATTAACCCCAAATAGCCCCAAAGAAATGGGGTGGGAAACCCCCAAAATTATCCCAAAATACCCCAAAATCCACCCAAAACCAGCCTCAAACCAACCCGAAATAGCCACGGAAAAATGGGGTGAGAAACCCCCAAAATTGTCCCAAAATATCCCAAAATGATCCCAAAATTATCCTCAAATATCCCAAAATTATCCCAAAATCACCCCAAAAAATCCCAAAATTATCCTAAAATCACCCCAGACAAACAGGGTCAGGACTCCCAAAATTATCCCAAAATTATCCTC
>NW_024503899.1:0-489 GCF_017590055.1 Onychostruthus taczanowskii
AGGTGGAGCTGGACACGGCCGTGGCCAAGGTGGACGAGCTCTCCCGGCAGCTCGAGTCCCTCTGGACGGACGGGCCCGGACCCCCCCCCAAAGTGAGCCCCGCCCCTTATTTTGGGGATTTTTGGGGATTTTGGGGAGGGGTCTCCCCACCTCTCCCCGTTGATTCCACGCCCCCTCCCCACCCGTTTAACCCCTTCGTGCCCAGGAGCAGAGCAGCCCCGGCCGGAGCCGCTCGAGCCGCCGGAGCCTCCTCGGCGACGGGCAGGAATTGGGGGGGGGGCTCGGCGACCCTTTGGGGCGACCCCCGCCCCATTTCCTGGGGGGGGACCTGGAGCGCGCCCCCTCCCCACGGCCCAAGGTGCTGGCGGTGCCCAGCCCGGGGGGGGCGGGGGGCGGCAGAGCCCCCTCCCCACGGCCCCTGCGGCCCTTCGAGCTCCTGGGGGGGCTCGGGGGGTCGCCGGGGGGGGCGTTCGGCGCGGAGAGACCCCC
>NW_024503900.1:0-489 GCF_017590055.1 Onychostruthus taczanowskii
CTGTCCCTGTCGCTGTCCCCGTGCCCGAGGCGCAGCCGCCACCGCCGCGGGCGGCTGCCAGGGCAGCGCAGCGTCACCCGCACGTGCCCGCGGCGGCGGTGGCTGTCCCCTTGGCTGTCCCCTGGGCTGTCCCCTGGGCTGTCCCCGCGGCTGTCCCCGCGGGCCGGGCTCAGGTGGCACCGCGCGGGGAAGAAGCGCAGCAGCGGCCGCAGGACGCGCGGCCCGGCCGGGGACAGGCGCAGCGCGGCCACCAGCTGCGGGGGGACGCGCGGGGGACGGCCGGGGACGCGCGACAGCTCCAGCAGCAGCGCGGCCAGCCGCCCGGGGACACCCGGGGACGGCCCCAGGTAGCGCTCCAGCCCGTCCACCAGCAGCAGCGACGGCCGCGGGGACAGCGACAGCGACAGCGACAGCGACAGCAGCTCGCGACACAGCGCCAGCCGCGTGCGGGGGTAGCGCAGCTGCAGGCGCTGGGACAGCGACAGCGAC